>NC_057801.1:116682565-116692392 GCF_018294505.1 Triticum aestivum | reverse complement strand
CCGCAAAGCTCGCGGCCGGTGCGGACGCCGCAAGGCCCGCGGCCGGGGCGGACGCCGCCAACCCCGCCAGCGGGGCAGTGTGATCCGCTTGCGGCAGGAGCGGCGGGACGACGCCTGCGGAGTCCGCAGCGGACGGCGGCGCCGCGGTGTGGACCACGAGGTCACGCCCAAGCGAGGGCGCCGGCGGCGTGGAGAAGACGGAGCCGATGCTCCTTGTCCCGATCGGAGCCGGAACAGAGACGGCATCGAGCGGGAGGTTGAGCAGAGCCGCAAGAGAGACCGGGAGGAAGCCCGCAGCAGTGGAACCGGTGGTGGCGGCGCTCGACATGGCGGCGGCGCGATCGGTGGCGCGGCGGCGGCGGTGAAGGCGGCGGCGTCTGCAGCGGCGGTGCGGGTATTAGGGTTTAGAAGCGGAAGCGATCGTAACCTAGCGTGATACCATGTAAGACAATAAGTTTTCGGGAACCAGCACAACCCTCTAGGGGTGCCTTATCTCATTATATATAATGGTTGTGTTACAATATGTACCATATACGTACATAGGTACAGAAGCTATACATAGTCTAACAGAGACGGACAAATAAGGTGTGAGTGAGCATTGTCCGCGGATGTATAAGGGGCCAAATTTTCTATGACCGATTGAAGATGCTATGAGGCCCATTAGTGTAGCATTTTGTACTGTATCATTAGTATTCTCTTGTCTCGTTGGGCATGTTAAAGTTTTGCTAGCCTGATGGTGGTATCACTTGGTGTATACCCACCCACTTGGTTGAATTGATAGTACTAGTAGGAGCTAGAAAAGGATGTACTTTCAAGCAGGTGTACTGCTAATTCTGAATTCTGAAACTTCACTACAGTACTAAGATCTTCCTTCAGCTTCCCATGCACGCACAAACATGTTTACACAAAGCAAGAGAAACTGCAGAGTTTCATTTCTGAACCTAGACAGACAACGGAGTCATGGCCACAGCCCACAGCCACAGAGGTTAACGCGATCGATAAACAAAGAAACAACAGTGAGAAGCGGTAACTAGAAATTAACAATTCCCCCTACCCTATCAGGCTATTACCCGAGGTAGTAATTAATTGTACTTCACGATCGAGTGAATCCGAGACCGTCAGTTCATCACCACCCCTTCTGCAGGAACAAGTCCCGGTCCCGGTCACGTTCCCTCTCGGCCGCCTCCGACGAGCGGTCGAAGCGGCTCACGACGGCCTTCTTGAAGCTGAACGCCTCCTCCTGCGCCGGCCGGTTGCACGACCTCTGCGTGCCCCCGCCGCCGCCCAGGCTCGCCCGGGCCTCCTGCAGGATGATCACCTCGCTCAGCGGCACCCTCTTCCGTACCGCGCCCTCCTCCGGCCGCTGCTTCGGCGCGCTCTGCGAACGCACCTTCGCCACGGACGACTGCGTGCTCGACATGTAGCTGGGGCAGTTGAGCGTCGACGGGCTGTTGCTGTAGGTGTAGCCGCCGCACACGCTCTTGGTCGGCGTCACCGGCGCGTAGCTCGTGTACCGGGGCGTGCTCTGCGCCGTCGCCGGCCGGGCCTTCTCGCACCACTCGTACTCCGGGAAGTGGCGCGCGGTGGGCGCCGCGATCCGCGGGGGCGCTCGGCACGGCATGAGCGGCGACGACACCGAGTGGGCGTAGCACTCCTCGCTGGCGCCGGGGGAGGTCGTCCGGAGCGAGGAGGAGCGCGACTTGGGCCGGCCGGTGTCCATCTCCACGATCTTGGGGCTCCGGTCGTAGCCGTAGCACGACGACGACTCCACGCTCGCCGACAGCCGGCGGCTGTAGTACGGCGCCACGCGGTGGTCGCTCCGGGAATCCTCCGTGGTGCTGTACCGCTCTTGCTGCAGACACAAGCAAGAAACCACGCACGCGCACATTTGTTACGGTCGGCTAGCTAGAACAACGCGACCTCGGACGGTCAGAGACATTGAGATCGATTGCTTTGGTCGCAAGCGATGCCGGCCGTGGACCCGTGGTCACTTACCAACGAGTAGCGCGGCCGGACAGGAGTGGGGTGGACGCGAAGGTTCGTCGGGAGCGCCGCGGCGCGCGAGCGGGCAGCGCGGATGCAGGCCTGCGCGCGGACGAGCGCCTGCATGCTCTGCAGCGTGGCCGCCGCCTGCTTCCGCACCAGGTAGCCGCGCACCAGCGCCTGCAGCTTCACCAGCCCCTTGAGCGCGCGCAGAGCCTTCTTGGCCTGCGATAATTCAACACGCATTGATTTGGTTACTCAGCGCTTAAACCTGCGGAAATCATGGCGCCGCTGTTAGGAAGGAAATTACTCACCAGGAAGCCACGGAACGCCGTCTGGATCTTGACCGCGGCGGAGGCACGGCCGTGGGGCTCCGCGACGGCGTCGGCGAGCACCGTCGACGTCGGCCCTTTGCTGGTGAGCCGCACGACCTCCACGGCTGCCTGTGCGGCAGCCATAGCCGCGTCCGCCGCCGCCGCGGTGGCCGCGGCGACGGCGATGGCGTGCTTGCTCTGCTCGCGCTCGGTCTCGTTGTACAAGGACTTGAGCCATGCCGCCTCGGCCGCGCGCGCGATCGCCGCGTTGCCGCTGAGCGCCGCGGCCGCGGCCGCCGCCTCCGCCTCTGCCGAGTCCCTGGTGGACTTGCAGAAGCTCCAGCGCTTCCTGTCCCCGTGCGGCGCCGTGGCCGGGCGCCTCTGCTCCTTCCCCTGCTCCTTCTTGCCGCCGCCGCCCAGCAAGCCACGCAGCCACCTCGCCGCCTTGCCCATCGCCGGAACCCGGAGCTCCGGCCGCCCAGAGAAGGCAACTCAGGTGGGCAACTAGTGGCTCTCAAGAAGACTGAGGCGTGTGTAGAGGGGCAGGGTGAGGTGCACTGAAAGAGGAAGGAGGCGTGAGGCGTGAGAAGCGGGCAGGTTTGAATAAGAGAGGGAAACGGCTATGGAGGCCAGTGGGTGGGGAGCGGGATCCAAATAAAAAGAAACGGGAGGGGCATTACAGGACAAAAACAATACCTCCAAGAAAACAAACAAAAATAAATACAAGCCTTACTCATTAATGCTCGCATGCATGCTGCTGCTGAGTGAGCGAGCGAGTCGCCTTGCGCGGCCTAGATAGATGGGATTAAACAAATGCGGCGTGATGCCAAGAGATGGCAATGCATGCAACGCTCTCTGCCACGGGAGCATGAGAACAAGCGAGCAGCGAGGGATTTGGTTTGGTGCTGCGCTGATGAGCTGAGCTCGGCGTTCGAAAAGACGCAGCGATAGTTCAAAAAGATAGGCGCAAGGGAGTGCATGGAGCCATGTCCTCCTCTCCTATGGCTGCTGCAACTGCAAAGCTGTGTGGTCAGCTCGTGGTAGTAGTAGTAGTACTAATCTGCATCTGCATGGACACTAACACACATGCACCCACGTTGCGATTTGCGAGCTCGAAAGGTCAGTATCACTGAAAAGAAACAAACAAATTCTATCTAGTGGCCCGGCCCGGTGAACTCTGGCCGGAAAGCGAGCGAGTGGCGAGCGGGCTGCGATATGGAAGTACTCTGTGACGCAGTTTCGGGTAGGCGCTGCGTGGTAGAGACCCTGCGGCCATGCATGTGTCAAAGGGAAGAAGCACGAGACGGTGAAAAACGCAAAGGTTTGGACTTTTGGGCGGCGTCTCCTCCTTTCGTCTTTTCACGGTGCGTGCCAGGTCGTAGAGACGTACTCCGTGACAACGCACACCGTCTCGGTCGCTCCCTCGTACTCGCCTTGCACCGCCGTCAACGTACCATGCGTTACAACTTACAAGAAGACACGTGAGTGATCTTGAGCGAGAATCATTCTACGTACGTACTGGTGGCAACTCCAATGGAGCGACCCATTTCGTCCGCCCGCGTTCGTTTGGATCGGTGCAGACAAAAGTGACGGCCCAACGCGCCGACCCAAACACATTTCACGTCCGCGTCGCGTCAACGCCGACGTATTTACGGCCCAAATTTGCGTCTGGAATGCGTCGGCGCGGACGCGAACCGGACGCGCCGCGCGTCTCCTCGCCGTCCGCCGCGCCCCCACCTGGCGGCCGTCCAACTACGACGGTCAACATAATTTATGACGACCGCTCACCTTGGGCCCATGCGTCAGCGACGGCGGTCGTCCTTTTTTAAGCCGAGCGTGCGGCGGGGCCGTCCTCATCCACTACCACTCGCCCCCATCCCCATCTGGCCACCCCTGCCCTCACGTCGGTGACAACCCTAGCCACCGCCAGCATGGGTTTCTTCTCCGGCATCGGCAGCAGCCTCAAGGGCAAAAGCCCCTTGCCCGCCATTCCCCCTCCCTCCCCGCGCCGGCGCGCGCTCTCCGGCAGAGGCAGCGCATCAACGTGCCGTTGCACCAGGCCGAGTGGCACTGGCGCCACCGCGTGCCTCTGTCGTACCCGAACGTGACGCTGACGCATGACTGGCATTTGGAACCGGAGAGGATCCCAGTGCCGGCGGCGCCGCAGACGGTGAGGGCCCATGCGGAGGAGGTGCGGCGCCGGCGGACGTTGCTGACGTCGGAGCAGCGCGCCGACCCGCACTTCGCCGTCGACTCGCCCAACTGGGCTCGATGGTTCACCTTCCACCGCCCGCGCTCGTCGTCCGCGACGAGGACCAGGAGGCCGAGGCCGCCTACCAGGCGGCCATTAAGGAGAGCGAGGAGGAGGAGCGGTGGAGGGAGGCGGACGAGGCGGCTTTCGAGGCTGCCATGGCGGAGGCCATGGCCCTCTCCGCAGCGGGCGACTGCGTCGTGCCGCCGGTGGCCCCGCCGTCCCCGCCCAAAGCCGAGCCGGAGGAGCCGGCCTACCTCGAGCGCTACTCCTGGACCGGACTAGTGCGCGAGTAGGTCAGCGCTTCGCCGATCTGGCTCGGGGCGACGGAGAAGCAGGAGGCGGTCTACCTCGACCACTGGCGCCGCGTTCGGCTGGCCGAGGAGCGCCGGGAGGGCGAGCGCCTGCAGATGCTCGGCCGCGAGGCCGAAGAGGAGGCGCGCCAGGCCCAGGCAGCAGTGGCGCGGGCAGCGGCGGCAAAGCCCGACATCACCGTCATCTGGAACACGGCGTTCCCCTGGGCCGGCCCTGCGCCGACACTGCTCGACCTCACAGGTCCCAACGCAGCCGCCGCCGCCGTGGACGCATAGGGCAGCGCGTCGTCTAGTTTTAATGTAATGTGGACTTTCGCCGGCCTTCCTGGCCGGCTTTTATGTTTAATTAAATGCATGTATTTATTTTCAAAATGCTTTAAATATTTTTTTTGGCGCGCCGACGAAATGGGTCGGGCCAGTGTTGGGCGCTCACGCCGACCCAAACACAACACCGGACGTTTGTGTCCGCCGGGCCGACCTAAACGGACAAAAAACGAATAAAAGCGTCGTCTGTTTAGATCGGCCCGTTTGAGTTGCTCTAAGATGATGGATTGCTCAAAAAAATTACACGTACGACGGTGAAAACGCTGCTGACTTATGTTAACCTGCCACGGGGGTTCTGATCTATCTATCTCTCTCTCTCCGGAAAAGTAATCTTCTCAGTGCCGGGCAACTCAGGGCAGCCGGCAGCAGTAGTGGAAGCTTTTTTTCTCTCATCCGAGTGAGTGTGTGGGCGAGCTTTTGCATTGCACTGCACTGCCGCTCTCGTGAGTAGCAATTTGACCTTTAGCACCTGGCTACTCCGCTAGTATCTTTTTTTCAAAAGTTCATGGGAGCCTACTCTCCATTTCTGAAGGACAGGCGAACTGGGGATGTACAATTAGTCAGGTAGTAGTAGCGTGGTGGTGGCCGGAGTGTGCCGTGAGTGCGGCGGCACCGCGGGGACGAAGGATCTTTGCGGAGACGTCACCGATCGGTCGAGGTAAAGGGAGGCGCAGGGAGGAGCATCACCATGGACGTACAGCGATGGGGTGTTGGGAGGGAATATATACGGATTCGCATCTCGGCAACAAGCCAAGAAGCCCGCCATGATGAGATTCTAAATCCTCGCCAAAAAGCTTTTCCATCTTTTCACCAACGACCTTGCTATACATACGATGAAATCCCCGTCCAACACTTACGAATTAGAGACAGATCGTTGATGATTCAGTTTGTGGGCCATAGCATTAGCAGTCTGGTCGTACCCATGTACGATGAATATGAATCATACGCAGAGCAGTTTCGTTTCACCAAGGCAAAGAACCTTGCCAAAAAAAAAACGCGAGCAGAGGTTTTTTTTTGAGCATCAGTACAGACACAAGCGTTCATATACACGCGCATATACTCATCTCTATGAACATACACACGCACACCCTACCCCTATGAGCACCTCCGAGAGACTGAGCCGGCATATCATCTTGAGATTTACGAAGTCACCGTAGGCGCCTCGTCGTCGACGAGAACGTCTCCTCCCACTGAAAGCGCATCACCGAAAATTCTGAAAAAAATCCAGGAGTAATGCGAGCACCAGGATTTGAACCCTCATGAGTTGGGGATACCACGTCCACCTAACCAACTCAACTACAGGTTGATTCGCAACGGGCAGAGGTAACATGTGCACCAATCAGGGGCGTGAGAGGGCGAGACGATCAGAATACTTTAAAAATGTACAATATACAGTAGAAATGTTTATTACCTGTAATTACAGCAGAATGCACGCGGGCGCACAACAAGATCAGGTCAGGCGTCGCACATGTACGTCTCGGAAATTAACACGAAAATGCTGGTACCGCTGGCAGCGCGTGATGTTAACACGACGCGCAGGAGGCGCAGGGATGTACTGTGTGTATTTCGCAAAAAAAGAAGGAAAAAAAAGGATGTACTGTGTGTGCAGGAGTGAGGAGTTGGCGCAAGTACGATTTGATATCTCCAAATCTTCGTGACCGTGCATGGGTTTCACCGTACGTACTCCTACTGTGCTCGGGCTTCTGAAGTCAACTCAGCCACAGTCCATGGTAAAACTACTACTAGGCTCCAAGCTCTGACTGTGAGGCAGGGGGTAGCGGTACTCCTCCTACTAGCAGGCAGGGATATGCATGCATGGTACTAGTACGTGCACTATTGTAACAAAATAAAATGAATAAAACTACCCACTCATTACTTCCTTGTGTGTTTGACTAAACTTACTCGAGTGGCGCTGCCCCTTGACCGCGTTTCATCGGTCACCGCAGCAGCAGATCCATCATTCCAAACCATAAATTAGGCTGTCAAATCACCCACAGTCGCGCACAACAGTGGTTCAAAACCCATGCACCCCGAATTTGCTGGGATTGAGAAACGGATTGGCACGAATCGCCGTTTCCGAGGCATAGCGCGCACGACCGAGGAGCCTGGCCTTGCCAAGGTTTCCGAGTTTTCACCAGCTGCTTTGCCGCTGAAAACCTGGAGCCAGAAATGGTTATCTCTGCTGCAAACTTTCCACATGAACATACTACTACCACTACTCCGAGGAGTAGAATTCAGAGTATGGTAGCCTATCTAGCATCTGCGGTGCTTGGCATCTCTCGGTTGGCATGTATGCGCATCATGTGTTTGAACAAAAGCGCCCACATCAAAAGGCAACGGGATGGATGCATTCTGAAGGCCCGTGTGTTCGTGTGCGTGTGTTTCGGCCGAGACATCCGAGCGGCAGAGGGAAAGGCCTGCCTGTTGTTGCTCTCCCTTTTGGGCTTGGTTCGTCTTCCTAGCAGCAGCCTAGCAGAGCAGCGGCTTTTCTTTTCCCCGTGCCCCTACCACGTGCGCAGCACCATGGCCGCTGGAGTTGCAGCGGCGGGCGTCGTATGTCTCGGACGGAACGGAACGGAAGGCTCGCCGCCGCGCCAATCACCCGGCGGGGTCAACACCGAGGGCGCGTGTGGTTCTGTGACGAGACCGCGGGATGGGTTGGGTTTCCGGGGAAGGGAGCGTGCGTGGGCTCGCGGCGTACGAGGGCGCCCATCCGCTCCGTTGCGTTGCACCGGCGGGCGATCCCCGTTCGTCGATCGATGCTGATGAGGGGGTGACTGATGAGATCGTGGCATTGGACGAGCCCGGTCGATGCTGATGACGTGTCGAATGGTCGAGTATGGACCGACCGTCCGTCGGAGGAGGAGGCTGGCAACCAACAACATCGAGCCGACGCGGCCTGACCCATGGCGGCGGGCGTGTGGAGCAGGCTGCTAAAGCCTTTTCTCTTTCTTATTAAAAAAACATTTCTATTTTGCGTATTTTACCTGGCCGGGCAGGCCAGTTCTTTTGTCGCCCTTTTGGTGCTTCTAGAATAAGCAGCCCAACGTTGCTATACACACGACGTCCTATGCACGATTTACAGACGATACTAATAATCAAGCCGTTGGTGTCATCTAGCTCTCTGCAGGACACCGTTCGATTGCACATCGTGCATGCATCGTCCATTCACCAGTCGTCCGTGAAGTAGTTTCGTAAGCAGCCCCTACCTAACTTATTGTAGAACCCTAATCAAATTATTAATTTTAGAAGCCTACTACTAGTCAAGTTTTAATTAGTAGCCTCGTAAAACAATAAATTTGATTGGGATTCTAGAATAAACTGGATAGGGGACAACTTATTTTAGAAGCAAGCAATAGAATTGGCCCAAAGTCTTGTTTATACCTCGTTTTGTCTGTCACATAAGCATGTTTGCGAGTCCCAAGTGCATGATACTACTTATGTTACCCCATTATGGCCAGTCTTAAGGTTTTTCTTTCCTATTGTAACTAGGCCGGCCTATTTCAATTTTTTTATCGCTACCTACGTTTGATCACTGGCTGGAGTCTTTGTGCGGACGACGTTCTAGTTTGGTCCTTTTTTTTGTTTTTTTTGTTTTTCTTTATTACTTTGTTGATTTTAATCAATCTTTTTTTCGTTTAACACGTCAACTTTTTTCAGTACACAATCAGCGGTTTTTATATACATCAGAAACATATTTTATGTACATGTTTCCGTTACATCAAGAACATTTCTATGTAGATGTTTAACATTTTAAATGTATCATTAAAAAAATTAAAATATATGTTTTTGATGTATGTTTTTATTTAATGTAATGTGTACATTTTTCATATATACCAGGAACATTGATTTATACATGTTTAACATTTTTTAAGTACATGACCAACATTGTTTCATATACAATGTATTTTGTTTATAATTTTTGCATACATGACAAACTTTTTTTGTATACATATTTAACATTTATTAAATGCTTGATTAAAAATTTTAAATGCTCGATTACATTTTTATAAAACATGATCAACTTTTTTGTTACACATTGTTTTTTAATACATTTTTCGTATACCTGAGAAACATTTTCTCCATGCACAATGAACATTTCAAATGATTGTCTAGAAAATTCAAAAAGCTATGCAAAATATTTGTTTAATATATATGTTTCGTATATTTGGAGTGTAATCGAGAAAAAATAACGCAAAAAGGGGAGTGGGCCGGCCCATTTAGGGAGCCGCCTCAGCGCATGCTAGCAAGACATAGTTGTGCCCGTGTGTTAAGAGCATCTCCAATAGATAATGTAGATGCATAAATGACAACATTTTACATGACGAAGGCCTAAAAACACCGCTCCAACAGATGATGTAGATGTAAAAAGATTACTCCAAGTTTACTCTAGATGTAAAACACATCTCTTGATGATGCAGATATATCTTACCAACCGCCCGAGAGTAAAATAGTGTTGCGGTGTGCGAGCGCCTAACAGCTAAGTGGAAAGTCCCCGCGTCGCAGCCGCCCTGACACCCACATCCCGCCGCCGGCGATTTCGTCCCGGCACGTCGCCACCAACGCTTGCCCGTCCACCCTAACGTTCCTACGATCCCGTCGCCCATTCCCTCCGCCAGCCGCGCCATCGAAGGCGCTGCC
>NC_057801.1:116618517-116682487 GCF_018294505.1 Triticum aestivum | reverse complement strand
GCATGAAGAAGCTCCATGCCGATGGACTTTTAGAGTCTCTTGATTATGAATCGTTTGACACGTGCGAACCATGCCTCTTGGGCAAAATGACCAAGACTCCGTTCTCCGGAACAATGGAGCGAGCAACCAACTTATTGAAAATCATACATACCGATGTGTGCGATCCAATGAGCGTTGAGGCTCGCGAAGGATATCGTTATGTTCTCACTCTCACAGATGACTTGAGTAGATATGGGTATGTCTACTTAATGAAACACAAGTCGGAGACCTTTGAAAAGTTCAAGGAATTTCAGAATGAGGTGGAGAATCAACGTGACCGAAAGATAAAATTCTTACGATCAGATCGTGGAGGAGAATACTAAGTCACGAATTTGGTACACACTTAAAGAAATGTGGAATTGTTTCACAGCTCACGCCGCCTGGAACACCTCAGCGAAACGGTGTGTCCGAACGTCGTAATCGCACTCTATTGGATATGGTGCGGTCTATGATGTCTCTTACCGATTTACCGCTATCATTTTGGGGATACGCTCTAGAGATAGCTACATTCACTTTAAATAGGGCACCGTCTAAATCCGTTGAGACGACACCGTATGAATTATGGTTTGGAAAGAAACCTAAGCTGTCGTTTCTAAAAGTTTGGGGATGCGAAGCTTATGTCAAGAAACTTCAACCTGAAAAGCTCGAACCCAAGTCGGAAAAATGCGTATTCATAGGATACCCTAAGGAAACTGTAGGGTATACCTTCTACTTAAGATCCGAAGGCAAGATCTTTGTTGCCAAGAACGGATGCTTTCTGGAAAAAGAGTTTCTCTCGAAAGAAGTAAGTGGGAGGAAAGTAGAACTCGATGAAGTACTACCTCTTGAGCGGAATAGTGACGCAGCACAGGAAACCGTTCCTGTGATGCCCACACCAACTGAAGAAGAAAACCATGATGATGATCAAGGTACTTCGGATCAAGTTACTGCTGAACCTCGTAGGTCCACAAGGACACGTTCCGCACCAGAGTGGTACGGCAACCCTGTCCTGGAAATCATGTTGTTAGACAACAATGAACCTTCGAACTATGAAGAAGCAATGACGGGCCCGGATTCCAACAAATGGCTTGAAGCCATGAAATCCGAGATAGAATCCATGTATGAAAACAAAGTATGGACTTTGACAGACTTGCCCGATGATCGGCGAGTGATAGAAAACAAATGGATCTTTAAGAAGAAGACGGACGCGGATGGTAATGTTACCATCTATAAAGCTCGACTTGTCGCTAAGGGTTATCGACAGGTTCAAGGGATTGACTACGACGAGACATTCTCTCCCGTAGCGAAGCTAAAGTCCGTCCGAATCATGTTAGCAATTGCCGCATACTATGATTATGAGATATGGCAGATGGACGTCAAAACAGCATTCCTTAACGGGCATCTTAAGGAAGAACTGTATATGATGCAGCCGGAAGGTTTTGTCGATCCTCGGAACGCTAACAAAGTATGCAAGCTCCAGCGATCCATTTATGGACTGGTGCAAGCATCTCGGAGTTGGAACATTCGCTTTGATGAGATGATCAAAGCGTTTGGGTTTATGCAGACTTATGGAGAAGCCTGCGTTTACAAGAAAGTGAGTGGGAGCTCTGTAGCATTTCTCATATTATATGTAGATGACATACTCCTGATGGGAAATAATATAGAATTTCTGGACAACATTAAGGCCTACTTGAATAAGTGTTTTTCAATGAAGGACCTTGGAGAAGCTGCTTATATATTAGGCATCAAGATCTATAGAGATAGATCGAGACGCCTCATAGGTCTTTCACAAAGCACATACCTTGATAAGATTTTGAAGAGATTCAGAATGGATCAGTCCAAGAAGGGGTTCTTGCCTATGTTACAAGGTATGAGACTGAGCTCAGCTCAGTCACCGACCACGGCAAAAGATAAAGAAGAGATGAGTGTCATCCCCTATGCTTCAGCCATAGGATCTATTATGTATGCCATGCTGTGTACCAGACCCGATGTAAACCTTGCCGTAAGTTTGGTAGCAAGATACCAAAGTAATCCCGGCAAGGAACACTGGACAGCGGTCAAGAATATCCTGAAGTACCTGAAAAGGACAAAGGACATGTTTCTCGTTTATGGAGGAGACGAAGAGCTCGTCGTAAAGGGTTACGTCGACGCTAGCTTCGACTCAGATCCGGATGACTCTAAGTCACAAACCGGATACGTGTATATGTTGAATGGTGGAGCAGTAAGCTGGTGCAGCTGCAAGCAGAGCGTCGTGGCGAGATCTACGTGTGAAGCGGAGTACATGGCAGCCTCGGAGGCAGCACATGAAGCGATTTGGGTGAAGGAGTTCATCACCGACCTAGGAGTCATACCCAATGCGTCGGGGCCGATCAAACTCTTCTGTGACAACACTGGAGCTATTGCCCTCGCAAAGGAGCCCAGGTTTCAGAAGAAGACCAGGCACATCAAGCGTCGTTTCAACTCCATCCGTGAAAATGTTCAAGATGGAGACATAGAGATTTGCAAAGTGCACACGGATCTGAATGTCGCAGATCCGCTGACTAAACCTCTCTCGCGTGCAAAACATGATCAACACCAGAACTCTATGGGTGTTCGATTCATCACAATGTAACTAGATTAGTGACTCTAGTGCAAGTGGGAGACTGTTGGAAATATGCCCTAGAGGCAATAATAAAAGTATTATTATATTTCATTGTTCATGATAATTGTCTTTTATTCATGCTATAACTGTATTATCCGGAAATCGTAATACACGTGTGAATACTTAGACCACACATGTCCCTGGTAAGCCTCTAGTTGACCAGCTCGTTGTGATCAACAGATAGTCATGGTTTCCTGACTATGGACATTGGATGTCGTTGATAACGGGATCACATCATTAGGAGAATGATGTGATGGACAAGACCCAATCCTAAGCATAGCATAAAAGATCGTGTAGTTCGTTTTGCTAGAGCTTTGCAAGTGTCAAGTATCTCTTCCTTCGACCATGGGATCGTGTAACTCCCGGATACCGTAAGAGTGCCTTGGGTGTACCAAACGTCACAACGTAACTGGGTGACTATAAAGGTGCATTACAGGTATCTCCGAAAGTAGCTGTTGGGTTGACACGGATCGAGACTGGGATTTGTCACTCCGTATGACGGAGAGGTATCTCTGGGCCCACTCGGTAATGCATCATCATATTGAGCTCAATGTGACCAAGGTGTTGGACACGGGATCATGCATTACGGTACGAGTAAAGTGACTTGCCGGTAACGAGACTGAACAAGGTATTGGGATACCGACGATCGAGTCTCGGGCAAGTAACGTACCGATTGACAAAGGGAATTGCATACAGGGTTTGATCGAATCCTCGACATAGTGGTTCATCCGATGACAACATCGAGGAGCATGTGGGAGCCATCATGGGTATCCAGATCCCGCTGATGGTTATTGACTGAGAGCGTCTCGGTCATGTCTGCATGTCTCCCGAACCTGTAGGATCTACACACTTAAGGTTCGGTGACGCTAGGGTTATGAAGATATGTATATGCAGAAACCCGAATGTTGTTCGGAGTCCCGGATGAGATCCCGGACGTCACGAGGAGTTCCGGAATGGTCCGGAGGTAAAGAATTATATATAGGAAGTGCTATTTCGGGCATCGGGACAAGTTTTCGGGGTTATCGGTATTGTACCGGGACCACCGGAAGGGTCCCGGGGGTCCACCGGGTGGGGCCACCTGTCCCGGGGGGCCACATGGGCTGTAGGGGGTGCGCCTTGGCCATCATGGGCCAAGGGCACCAGCCCCTATAGGCCCATGCGCCTAGGGTTTCCCCCTAGGAGGAGTCCTAGTGGTGGAAGGCACCCCTAGGTGCCTTAGGGGGGAGGGAAACCTCCCCTAGGCCGCCGCCCCCCCTAGTAGATCTCATCTACTAGGGCCGGAGCCCCCCCCCTTGGCACCCCTATATATAGTGGGGGGGGGGAGAGGAGGAGAACACACCAGCCCCTGGCGCCTCCACCTCCCCCCGTTACGTCTCTCCCTCGTAGTCTCGGCGAAGCCCTGCTGCTGTGACGCCCTGCATCCACCACCACGCCGTCGTGCTGCTGGATCTTCATCAACCTCTCCTTCCCCCTTGCTGGATCAAGAAGGAGGAGACGTCTCCCGTCCCGTACATGTGTTGAACGCGGAGGTGCCGTCCGTTCGGCGCTGGTCATCGGTGATTTGGATCACGTCGAGTACGACTACATCATCACCTTGCAAGCTTCCGCACGCGATCTACAAGTGGTATGTAGATGCAAACTCTCTCCCTAGACTCGTTGCTTAGATGAACTCATAGATGGATCTTGGTGAAACCGTAGGAAAAATTTTAATTTTCTGCAACGTTCCCCAACAGTGGTATCAGAGCTAGGTCTATGCGTAGTTCTCTTTGCACGAGTAGAACACAACTTTGTTGTGGGCGTGGATTTTGTCATCTTACTTGCCTCTACTAGTCTTTTCTTGCTCAACGGTATTGTGGGATGAAGCGGCCCGGACCAACCTTACACGTACGCTTACGTGAGACCGGTTCCACCGACTGACATGCACAAGTTGCATAAGGTGGCTGGCGGGTGTCTGTGTCTCCCACCTTAGTTGGAGCGGAATCGATGAACAGGGCCCTTATGAAGGGTAAATAGAAGTTGACAAAATCACGTTGTGGTGATTCGTAGGTAAGAAAACGTTCTTGCTAGAACCCAATTGCAGCCACGTAAAAGATGCAACAACAATTAGAGGACGTCTAACTTGTTTTTGCAGCGATTGATCATGTGATGTGATATGGCCAGAAGTTGTGATGAATGATGAATTGTGATGTATGAGATCATGTTCTTTGTAATAGGATTCACGACTTGCATGTCGATGAGTATGACAACCGGCAGGAGCCATAGGAGTTGTCATTATTTTTTGTATGACCTGCGTGTCATTGAATAACGTCATGTAAACTACTTTACTTTATTGCTAAACGTTAGTCATAGAAGTAGAAGTAGTCGTTGGCGTGACAACTTCATGAAGACACGATGATGGAGATCATGATGATGGAGATCATGATGATGGAGATCATGGTGTCAAGCCGGTGACAAGATGATCATGGAGCCCCGAAGATGAAGATCAATGGAGCTATATGATATTGGCCATATCATGTCACAACTATATAATTGCATGTGATGTTTATTATGTATTATGCATCTTGTTTACTTAGGACGACGGTAGTAAATAAGATGATCCCTTATAAAATTTCAAGAAGTGTTCTCCCCTAACTGTGCACCGTTGCTATAGTTCGTCGTTTCTAAGCACCACGTGATGATCGGGTGTGATGGATTCTTACGTTCACATACAACGGGTGTAAGACAGTTTTACACAGCGAAAACACTTAGGGTTAACTTGACGAGCCTAGCATGTGCAGACATGGCCTCGGAACACGGAGACCGAAAGGTCGAACACGAGTCGTATGGAAGATACGATCAACATGAAAATGTTCACCGACGATGACTAGTCCGTCTCACGTGATGATCGGACACGGGCTAGTCGACTCGGATCGTGTAACACTTAGATGACTAAAGGGATGTCTAATCTAAGTGGGAGTTCATAATTTGATTAGAACTTTATTATCATGAACTTAGTCTAAAACCTTTGCAAATATGTCTTGTAGATCAATGGCCAACGCTAATGTCAACATGAACTTCAACGCGTTCCTAGAGAAAACCAAGCTGAAAGATGATGGCAGCAACTATACGGACTGGGTCCGGAACCTGAGGATCATCCTCATAGCTGCCAGGAAACAATATGTCCTAGAAGGACCGCTAGGTGACGCTCCCGTCCCAGAGAACCAAGACATTATGAATGCTTGGCAAACTCGCGCTGATGATTACTCCCTCGTTCAGTGCGGCATGCTTTACAGCTTAGAACCGGGGCTCCAAAAGCGTTTTGAGCATCACGGAGCATATGAGATGTTCGAAGAGCTGAAACTAGTTTTCCAAGCTCATGCCCGGGTCGAGAGATATGATGTCTCCGACAAGTTCTACAGTTGTAAGATGGAGGAGAACAGTTCTATCAGTGAGCACATCCTAAAGATGTCTGGGTTGCACAACCGTATGACCCAGCTGAACATTAACCTCCCAGATGAGGCGGTCATTGACAAAATCCTCCAGTCGCTCCCACCAAGCTACAAGAGCTTTGTGATGAACTACAACATGCAGGGAATGGAAAAGACCATTCCTGAAGTGTTCTCGATGCTGAAGTCAGCAGAGGCTGAAATCAAGAAAGAACATCAAGTGTTGATGGTCAATAAGACCACTAAGTTCAAGAAGGGCAAGGGTAAGAAGAACTTCAAGAAGGACGGCAAAGATGTTGCCGCGCCTGGTAAGCCAGTTACCGGGAAGAAGTCAAAGAATGGACCCAAGCCTGAGACTGAGTGCTTTTATTGCAAGGGGAAGGGTCACTGGAAGCGGAACTGCCCCAAATACTTAGCGGATAAGAAGGCCGGCAACACCAAAGGTATATTTGATATACATGTGATTGATGTGTACCTTACCAGTACTCGTAGTAACTCCTGGGTATTTGATACCGGTGCCGTTGCTCATATTTGTAACTCACAGCAGGAGCTGCGGAATAAACGGAGACTGGCGAAGGACGAGGTGACGATGCGCGTCGGGAATGGTTCCAGAGTCGATGTGATCGCCGTCGGCACGCTGCCTCTACATTTACCTACGGGATTAGTGTTGAACCTTAATAATTGTTATTTAGTGCCAAGTTTGAGCATGAACATTGTATCTGGATCTCGTTTAATACGAGATAGCTACTCATTTAAGTCTGAGAATAATGGTTGTTCGATTTATATGAGAGATATGTTTTATGGTCATGCTCCGATGGTCAATGGTTTATTCTTAATGAATCTCGAGCGTAATATTACACATGTTCATAGTGTAGATGCCAAAAGATTTAAAGTTGATAACGATAGTCCCACATACTTGTGGCACTGCCGCCTTGGTCACATTGGTGTCAAGCGCATGAAGAAGCTCCATGCCNGATGCAAACTCTCTCCCTAGACTCGTTGCTTAGATGAACTCATAGATGGATCTTGGTGAAACCGTAGGAAAATTTTTAATTTTCTGCAACGTTCCCCAACACTGCCGCCATCATTTCTCGGGTGGTTCGGCTGTTCGCTGGAGCACCGACAGACTCAATGGCTCCCAAAGCTCGTGGTCGCCGTCCAAAGTAGCATTTTTGGCCACCGGAGCTAGTAGGTGGAGTCGCGTGACCACCACGACCCCACCGAGCGGCTTTGCTTCAGTCGGCGTTCCCTCGCCGCAATTAGCCTCCTCCACCAGCCTCTAGTCGTCGAGGAGCCATAGTAGACCTGTCCGCCCACCCCCACCAGCCGTAGCGCCCACCATCGAGGCTCTGAGCAGCAACCAACCGGTTTCTTTCTCGTCGGACACAACATGTTCGACAAAATCCCCCAAGGTAAAAATTTGGTTAAACTTGTTGGTTTTTTATCGGGCATGAAGATCTAGTTTGATCGAGATTTCCGTATCGCAGATGAGCTCATGTGAATCCTGTTTTGTGGATGATTCCTCGTTGGATGAGGAATTCATTTTGACCAAAGAAGAGGACATTGCTATGCTAGTAGCAATGCACAAGAGGAAGAAGTTAAAGGACGACGGTTCTGTGTTTGGCCGCGAGTACATACAGAGAGAATGGGTAGAGGTGCTCGAAAGGTTGATATGCAACTATTTGGTACTCCACCAGTTTTCCTTGTGAGGTGATTTCTTTGTTGTTTCATGATGTTCAAATATTTGTTTATTCACATTTGCAATTCCGTGAAGCAACATGGCCAAGCATTCGATCAGAGGAGGAATTATATCAGTTTGCTTGTACATGGCACTAAGCAGAAGGACATTGCCGCTTTGCACATGATGGCCTATGGTGTTCCAGTACACTATAATAATGATAATTTGGCGATGGCAGAGAACACTTCTATCTTTTATGCCAAATAATTTGCAAAGACTATGGCAGAAGTGTTTGGTACAGTTGAGAGAACCCAATGCTCGAGACACTCGGAGGCTTTTGGAGATGAACAAAGGCCATGGGTTTCCAGGTATACCTGGTCTATCGATTGCATGCACTGCTGGAAGTGGAAGAATTGTCCTACAACATCGCATGGATACTTCAGAGGACGCTCCAAGGATGTCATCATCATTCTTGACGTCGTTGCCGATAAGGAGACATGGATTTGGCATGTATATTTTGGCATGCCTGGATCTTGCAATGACATCAATGTGCTCAACCGATCACCTCTTTTTGCGAAGTTAGCCAATGGAGAAGCTCCACCAGTGACCTTCGAAGCAAATGGACGCACCTGCAACTATGGGTACTACCTTGCGGATGGGATCTATGCAAAGTGGGCTACTTTCATGAAGCCAACCTCAAGCAACCAAGGTAAGAAAAAACTCTATTTTCACAATGCTCAAGTGGTGGCTAGTGAAGATGTGGAGGGGGCTTTGGGGATTTTGCAATCCCAATTTGCTACTATGCAATGACCGGCAAGCTATGATATTAGAAGAACCTTTTGTACGTCATGGCTACATGCGTGATCATGCACAACATGATTGGAAGGGAAGATCAAATCACATGTTTCATGGAGGTGTGTCATGACATCAGAGAGGCTGAGACGCACAATGATCTTAAAAAAGATGTCATGGAGGAGTGGTGGAAATGGCATGGGGAATAAACCTCCTAGTTTCATTTCATGTTATGGATTTGATGAATTAAGAGATAATTAGATGTTGTGGACTGATGAAATTGTTGTTTTATTTATTTATGTATTAATTAGGGGATGATTTCGATATGTGCGACCGTTGGCTACTGCAGTGTTGTTGTTGGCTACTGTTCAGTTGATGTTGCGAGACCGTTGTCCTGTTTTTACATCACGTGTTGGAGCGGCCGCCGCGCGGCTATTGTTGTTTACATCATATGTTAGAGTTGGATGTTTTTTGGTGTTGTAAAAAAGAACGCTTTGTGATGTATATTTTACTCACACTATATTTTGATGATGTAAAATAAATAATCAATTGGAGACGCTGAAGGAAATATGCCCTAGAGGCAATAATAAAGTTATTATTTATTTCCTTATATCATGATAAATGTTTATTATTCATGTTAGGATTGTATTAACCGAAAACATGATACATGTGTGAATACATAGACAAACATAATGTCACTAGTATGCCTCTACTTGACTACCTCATTAATCAAGATGGTTATGTTTCCTAACCATAGACATGAGTTGTCATTTGATTAACGGGATCACATCATTAGTAGAATGATGTGATTGACTTGATCCATTCTGTTAGCTTAGTACTTGATCGTTTAGTATGTTGCTATTGCTTTCTTCATGACTTATATATGTTCCTACAACTATGAGATTATGCAACTCCCGTTTACCGGAGGAACACTTTGTGTGCTACCAAACGTCACAACATAATTGGGTGATTATAAAGGAGCTCTGCAGGTGTCTCCAAAGGTACATGTTGAGTTGGCGGATTTTGAGATTAGGTTTTGTCACTCCGATTGTCGGAGAGGTATCTCTGGGCCCTCTCAATAATGCACATCACTATAAGCCTTGCAAGCAATGTAGCTAATGAGTTAGTTACGGAATGATGCATTACATAACAAGTAAAGAGACTTGCCGGTAACGAGATTGAACTAGGTATTGGGATACCGACAATCGAATCTCGGGCAAGTAACATACCGATGACAAAGGGAACAATGTATATTGTTATGCGGTTTGACCGATAAAGATCTTCGTAGAATATGTAGGAGACAATATGAGCATCCAGGTTCCGCTATTGGTTATTGATCGGTGACGTGTCTCGGTCATGTCTACATAGTTCTCGAACCCGTAGGGTCCGCACGCTTAAAGTTTCAATGACGATTATATTATGAGTTTATGAGTTTTGATGTACTGAAGGTTGTTCGGAGTCCCGGATGTGATCACGGACATGACGAGGAGTCTCAAAATGGTCGAGACATGAAGATTTATATATTGGAAGCCTATAATTGGATGTCGGAAGTGTTTCGGGTGAAATCGGGATTTTACCGAAGTACCGAGGGGTTACCGGAACCCCCCGGGGGCTTAATGGGCCATAGTGGGCCTTGGTGGAGAAGAGGACAGGAGGCCAGGGCTGGGCCGCGCATCCCTCCCCCCTAGTCCGAATAGGACAAGGAGAGGAGGGCGGCGCCCCCCTTTCCTGCCTCTCTCTCCCTCATCTTTCCCCCCTTCTCCTAATCCAACAAGGAAGGAGGGAGTCATACTACCGGTGGGAGTAGGACTCCCCTTGGTGCACCTCCTCCCTGGCCGGCCGCCCCCTCCCCCCTTGCTCCTTTATATATGGGGGCAACGAGGCACCTTTAGAGACACAACAACACATCATTGATCTCTTAGCCGTGTGCGGTGCCCCCTCCACCATAGTCCTTCTCGATAATATTGTAGGGGTGCTTAGGCGAAGCCCTGCGATGGTAGAACATCATCATCGTCAGCACGCCGTTGTGCTGACGGAACTCTCCCTCGACACTCGGCTGGATCGGAGTTCGAGGGACGTCATCGAGCTGAACGTGTGCTACAACTCAGAGGTGCCATGTTTTCGGTGCTTGATCGGTCGGGCCGTGAAGACGTACGACTACATCAACTGCGTTGTTCTAACGCTTCTGCTTTCGGTCTACGAGGGTACGTGGACGACACTCTCCCCTCTTGTTGCTAGGCATCACCATGATCTTGCGTGTGCGTAGGAAGTTTTTGAAATTACTACGTTCCCCAACAGTGGCATCCGAGCCAGGTTTTATGCGTAGATGTTATATGCACGAGTAGAACACAAGTGAGTTGTGGGCGATACAAGTCATACTGCTTACCAGCATGTCATACTTTGGTTCAGCGGTATTGTTGGACGAAGCGTCCCGGACCGATATTACGCGTACGCTTACGCGAGACTGGTTCTAAGACGTGCTTTCAACATAGGTGGCTGGCGGGTGTCAGTTTCTCCAACTTTAGTTGAATCGAGTGTGGCTACGCCCGGTCCTTGAGAAGGTTAAAACAACATTAACTTGACGAACTATCATTGTGGTTTTGATGTGTAGGTAAGAACGGTTCTTGCTCAGCCCGTAGCAGCCACGTAAAACTTGCAACAACAAAGTAGAGGACGTCTAACTTGTTTTTGCAGGGCATATTGTGATGTGATATGGTCAAGACGTGATGCTATATTTTATTGTATGAGATGATCATGTTTTGTAACGGAGTTATCGGCAACTGGCAGGAGCCATATGGTTGTCGCTTTATTGTATGCAATGCAAACACCCTGTAATTGCTTTACTTTATCACTAAGCGGTAGCGATAGTCGTAGAAGCAATAGGTGGCAAAATGACAACGATGCTATGATGGAGATCAAGGTGTCACGCTGGTGACGATGGTGATCATGACGATGCTTCGGAGATGGAGATCACAAGCACAAGATGATGATGGCCATACCATATCACTTATATTGATTGCATGTGATGTTTATCCTTTATGCATCTTATCTTGCTTTGATTGACGATAGCATTATAAGATGATCTCTCACTAAATTTCAAGGCATAAGTGTTCTCCTTGAGTATGCACCGTTGCGAAAGTTCTTCGTGCTGAGATACCACGTGATGATCGGGTGTGATAGGCTCTATGTTCAAATACAACGGGTGCAAAATAGTTGCACACACGGAATACTCAGGTTAAACTTGACGAGCCTAGCATATACATATATGGCCTCCGAACACTGAGACCGAAAGGTCGAGCGTGAATCATATAGTAGATATGATCAACATAATGATGTTCAGCATTGAAAACTACTCCATCTCACGTGATGATCGGACATGGTTTAGTTGATTTGGATCACGTGATCACTTAGATGATTAGAGGGATGTCTATCTAAGTGGGAGTTCTTAAGTAATATGATTAATTGAACTTTAATTTATCATGAACTTAGTCTTGATAGTATTTTGCAAATTATGTTGTAGATCAATAGCTCGCGTTGTTGCTTCCCTATGTTTTATATGTGTTCCTAGAGAAAACTAAGTTGAAAGATGATCGTAGCAATGATGCGGACTGGGTCCGTGATTTCAGGTTTATCCTCATTGCTGCACAGAAGAATTATGTCCTTGAGCACCACTAGGTGACAGACCTATTGCAGGAGCAGATGCATACATTATGAACATTTGGCTAGCTCAATATGATGACTACTTGATAGTTTAGTGCACCATGCTTAACGGCTTAGAATCGGGACTTCAAAGACGTTTCGAACGTCATGGACCATATGAGATGTTCCAGGAATTGAAGTTAATATTTCAAGAAAATACATGAGTTGAGAGATATGAAGTCTCCAACAAGTTCTATAGCTAAAAGATGGAGGAGAATTGCTCAACTAGTGAGCATGTGCTCAGTTTATCTGGGTACTACAATCGCTTGAATCAAGTGGGAGTTAATCTTCCAGATAAGATAGTGATTGACAGAGTTCTCTAGTCACCATCACCAAGTTACTAGAACTTAGTGATGAACTATAGTATGCAAGGGATGACGAAAACGATTCCCGAGCTCTTCGTGATGTTGAAATCGACGAAGGTAGAAATCAAGAAAGAGCATCAAGTGTTGATGATTAACAAGACCACTAGTTTCAAGAAAAGGGCAAAAGAAAGAAAGGGAACTTCATGTAGAATGGCAAGCAAGTTGTCACTCCCGTGAAGAAGCCCAAAGCTGGACCAAATCCTGAAACTGAGTGCTTCTACTGCAAAGGAAATGGTCACTAGAAGCGGAAATGCCCTGAATATTTGGTGGATAAGTAGGATGGCAAAGTGAACAAGGGTATATTTGATATACAGGTTATTAATGTGGACCTTACTAGTGTTTATAGTAGCCCCTGGGTATTTGATACGTGTTCGGTTGCTAAAAATTAGTATCTCGAAATAGGAGTTACATAATAAATAGAGACTAGTTGAGGGTGAAGTGACGATGTGTGTTGGAAGTGGTTCCAAGATTGATATGATCATCATCGCACACTCCCTATACTTTCAGGATTGGTGTTAAACCTAAATAAATGTTATTTGGCGTTTGTGTTGAGCATGAATATGATTTGATCATGTTTATTGCAATACGGTTATTCATTTAAAGTCAGAGAATAATTGTTATTCTATTTACATGAATAAAGCCTTCGATGGTCATACACCCAATGAAAATAGTTTGTTGTATCTCGATCGTAGTGATACACATATTCATAATATTGATGCCAAAAGATGCAAAGTTGATAATGATAGTGTAACTTATTTGTGGCATTGCCGTTTGGGTCATATCGGTGTAAAGCGCATGAAGAAACTCCATGCTGATGGGTTTTTTGGAATCACTTGATTATGAATCATTTGATGCTTGCGAACCGTGCCTTTTGGGCAAGATGACTAAAACTCCATTCTTCGGAACAATGGAATGAGCTACTGATTTATTGGAAATAATACATACCGATGTATGCGATCCAATGAGTGTTGATGCTCGTGGCAAGTATCGTTATTTTCTAAACTTCACGGATGATTTGAGCAGATATGGGTATATCTACTTAATGAAACACAAGTCTGACATTTGAAAAGTTCAAAGAATTTCAGAGTGAAGTGGAGAATCATTGTGACAAGAAAATAAAGTTTCTACGATCTGATCGTGGAGGAGAATATTTGAGTTACAAGCTTGGCCTTCATATAAAACAATATGGAATAGTTTCACAGCTCACGCCACCTGGAACACCACAACGTTATGGTGTGTCCGAACGTCATAACCGCACTTTATTGGATATGTTGCGATCTATGATGTATCTTACCGATTTACCACCATCGTTTTGGGGTTATGCATTAGAGACAGCTGCATTCACTTTAAATAGGGCACCATCAAAATCCGTTGAGACGACGCCTTATGAACTGTGGTTTGGCAAGAAACCAAAGTTGTCATTTCTTAAAGTTTGGGGCTGCGATGCTCATGTGAAAAAGTTTCAACCTGATAAGCTCGAACGCAAATCGGAGAAGTGTGTCTTCATAGAATACCCAAAGGAAACTATTGGGTACACCTTCTATCACAGATCCAAAAACAAGATATTCATTGCTAAGATGGATCCTTTCTAGAGAAGGAGTTTCTCTCGAAAGAAGTGAGTGGGAGGAAACTAGAGCTTGATAAGGTAATTGTACCTTCTCCCGAATTGGAAAGTAGTTCATCAGAGAAATCAGTTTCAGTGATTCCTACACCAATTAGGGAGGAAGCTAATGATGATGATCATGAAACTTCAGATCAAGTTACTACAGAACCTCGTAGGTCTTCCAAAGTACAGTCCACACCAGAGTGGTACGGTAATTCTATTCTGGAGGTCATGTTACTAGACCATGATGAACCTACGAACTATGAGGAAGCGATGATGAGCCCAGATTCCGCGAAATGGCTTGAAGGCCATGAAATGTGAGATAGGATCCATGTATGAGAACAAAGTGTGGACTTTGGTGGACTTGCCTGATGATCGGCAAGCCATAGAAAATAAATGGATCTTCAAGAAGAACTCAAACGCTGATAGTAGTGTTACTATCTACAAAGCTCGACTTGTCCCAAATTTTTTTCGACAAGTTCAAGGTGTTGAATACGATGAGATTTTCTCACTCGTATCGATGCTTAAGTCTGTCCGAATGATGTTAGCAATTGCCACATTTTATGAAATCTGGCAAATGGATGTCAAAAACTGCATTCCTTAATGGATTTATTAAAGAAGAGTTGTATATGATGCAACCAAAAGGTTTTGTCGATCCAAAAGGTGCTAACAAAGTGTGCAAGCTCCAGCGATCCATTTATGGACTAGTGCAAGCCTCCCGGAGTTGGAATAAACGTTTTGATAGTGTGATCAAAGCATATGGTTTTATACAGACTTTTGGAGAAGTCTGTATTTACAAGAAAGTGAGTGGGAGCTCTGTAGCATTTTCTAAAACTATATGTAGATGACATATTGTTGATTGGAAATGATATAAACATTCTGGATAGCATAAAAGGATACTTGAATAAGAGTTTTTCAAAGAAAGACCATGGTGAAGCTACTTACACATTGAGCATCAAGATCTATAGAGATAGATTAAGATGCTTGATGAGATTTTTCAATGAATACATACTTTGATAAAATATTGAAGTAGTTCAAAATAGAACAGTCAAAGAAGGAGTTCTTGCCTGTGTTGCAAGGTGTGAAGTTGAGTAAGATTCAAAACCCGACTATGGCAGAAAATAGAAAGAGAATGAAAAGTCATTCCCTATGCCTCAGTCATAGGTTCTATAAAGTATGCTATGCTGTGTACTAGACCTATTGTATACCTTGCTCTGAGTTTGGCAAGGGAGTACAATTTTGATCCAAGAGTAGATCACTGAACAACGGTCAAGAATATCCTTAGTGAGGACTAAGGAAATATTTCTCGATTATGGAGGTGATAAAAGAGCCCGTCATAAAGAGTTATGCCAATGCAAGCTTTTACACCGATCCAGATGACTCTAAGTCTCAATCTGGATACATATTGAAAGTGGGAGCAATTAGCTAGAGTAGCTCCATGCAGAGCATTGTAGACATAGAATATTTGCAAAATACATACTGTCGGGGAACGTTGCAGAAAATTAAAAAATTTCCTCTGGTTTCACCAAGATCCATCTATGAGTTCATCTAAGCAACAAGTCATGGGAGAGAGATTGCATCTACATACCACTTGTAGATCGCGTGCGGAAGCGTTCGAGAGAACGGTGATGATGGAGTCATACTCGCCGTGATTCAAATCACCGATGACCAAGTGCTGAACGGACAACACCTCCGCGTTCAACACAAGTACGGAGCGGATGACGTCTCCTACTTCTTGATCCAGCAAGGGGGAAGGAGAGATTTATGATGATCCAGCAGCACAACGGCGTGGTGGTGGATGCAGCAGAACTCCGGCAGGGCTTCGCCAAGCTGCTGCGGGAGGAGGACGAGGTGTAGCAGGGGGAGGGAGGCGCCAATGCACACGGTGCGGCTGCCCTCCCCCTGCCCTCCTTTATATAGGCCCCCAAGGGGGGGCGCCAGCCCTGGGAGATGCAATCTCCCAAGGGGGCGGCGGCCAGGGGGGGTGGAGTGCCCCCCAAAGCAAGTGGTGCGCCCCCCCACCTAAGGTTTCCAACCCTAGGCGCAGGGGGGCCCAAGGGGGGGCACACCAGCCCACTAGGGGCTGGTTCCCCTCCCAATTCAGCCCACGGGGCCCTCCGGGATAGGTGGCCCCACCCGGTGGACCCCCGGGACCCTTCCGGTGGTCCCGGTACAATACCGGGTGACCCCGAAACTTTCCCGATGGCCGAAACATCACTTCCTATATATAATTCTTTACCTCCTGACCATTCCGGAACTCCTCATGACGTCCGAGATCTCATCCGGGACTTCGAACAAGTTTCGGTATGCTACATACTCATATTCATACAACCCTAGCGTCACCGAACCTTAAGTGTGTAGACCCTACGGGTTCGGGAGACATGCAGACATGACCGAGACGGCTCTCCGGTCAATAACCAACAGCGGGATCTGGATACCCATGTTGGCTCCCACATACTCCTTGATGATTTCATCAGATGAACCACGATGTCGAGGATTCAAGCAACCCCGTATACTATTCCCTTTGTCAGACGGTATGTTACTTGCCCGAGACTCGATCATCAGAATCCCAATACCTCGTTCAGTCTCGTTACCGGCAAGTCACTTTACTCGTACCGTGATGCGTGATCCCGTGACCAGACACTTGGTCACTTTGAGCTCATTATGATGATGCACTACCGAGTGGGCCCAGTGATACCTCTCCGTTATACGGAGTGACAAATCCCAGTCTCGATCCGTGTCAACCCAACAGACACTTTCGGAGATACCTGTAGTGCACCTTTATAGTCACCCGGTTATATTGTGACGTTTGGTACACCCAAAGCACTTCTACGGTATCCGGGAGTTACACGATCTCATGGTCTAAGGAAAAGATACTTGACATTGGAAAAGCTCTAGCAAAACGAACTACACGATCTTGTGCTATGCTTAGGATTGGGTCTTGTCCATCACATCACTCTCCTAATGATGTGATCCCGTTGTCAACGACATCTAATGTCCATAGTCAGGAAACCATGACTATCTGTTGACCAACGAGCTAGTCAACTAGAGGCTTACTAGGGACGTATTGTGGTCTATGTATTCACACGTGTATTACGATTTCCGGATAATACAATTATAGCATGAATAAAAGACAATTATCATGAACAAGGAAATATAATAATAATCCTTTTATTATTGCCTCTAGGGCATATTTCCAACAGTCTCCCACTTGCATAGAGTCAATAATCTAGTTACATTGTGATGAATCGAACACCCATAGAGTTCTGGTGTTGATCATGTTTTGCTCGCGGAAGAGGTTTAGTCAACGGATCTGCGACATTCAGATCCGTATGTACTTTGCAAATATCTATGTCTCCATCTTGAAAATTTTCACGGATGGAGTTGAAACGACGCTTGATGTGCCTAGTCTTCTTGTGAAACCTGGGCTCCTTGGCAAGGGCAATAGCTCCAGTGTTGTCACAGAAGAGTTTGATCGGCCCCGACGCATTGGGTATGACTCCTAGGTCGGTGATGAACTCCTTCACCCATATTGCTTCATGCGCTGCCTCCGAGGCTGCCATGTACTCCGCTTCACATGTAGATCCCACCACGACGCTCTGCTTGCAGCTGCACCAGCTTACTGGCCCACCATTCAACATATACACGTATCCGGCTTGTGACTTAGAGTCATCCAGATCTATGTCGAAGCTAGCGTCGATGTAACCCCTTACGACGAGCTCTTCGTCACCTCCATAAACGAGAAACATGTCCTTTGTCCTTTTCAGGTACTTCAGGATATTCTTGACCGCTGTCTAGTGTTCCTTGCCGGGATTACTTTGGTACCTTCCTACCAAACTTACGGCAAGGTTTACATCAGGTCTGGTACACAGCATGGCATACATAATAGATCCTATGGCTGAGGCATAGGGGATGACACTCATCTCTTCTTTATCTTTTGCCGTGGTCGGGCATTGAGCCGAGCTCAATCTTACACCTTGCAATACAGGAAAGAACCCTTTCTTGGACTGATCCATTTTGAACTTCTTCAAAATCTTATCAAGGTATGTGCTTTGTGAAAGACCTATGAGGCGTCTCGATCTATCCCTATACATTTTGATGCCTAATATGTAAGCAGCTTCTCCAAGGTCCTTCATTGAAAAACACTTATTCAAGTAGGCCTTAATGCTGTCCAAGAATTCTATATCATTTCCCATCAAAAGTATGTCATCTACATATAATATGAGAAATGCTACAGAGCTCCCACTCACTTTCTTGTAAATGCAGGCTTCTCCATAAGTCTGCATAAACCCAAACGCTTTGATCATCTCATCAAAGCAAATGTTCCAACTCCGAGATGCTTGCACCAGCCCATAAATGGATCGCTGGAGCTTGCATACTTTGTTAGCATTCTTAGGATCGACAAAACCTTCCGGCTGCATCATATACATCTCTTCCTTAAGATAGCCGTTAAGGAATGCCGTTTTGACGTCCATCTGCCATATCTCATAATCATAGTATGCGGCAATTGCTAACATGATTCGGACGGACTTAAGCTTCTCTACGGGAGAGAAAGTCTCATCATAGTCAATCCCTTGAACTTGCCGATAACCCTTAGCGTCAAGTCGAGCTTTATAGATGGTTACATTACCATCCGCGTCCGCCTTCTTCTTAAAGATCCATTTGTTTTCCATCGCTCGCCGATCATCGGGCAAGCCAGTCAAAGTCCATACTTTGTTTTCATACATGGATTCTACCTCAGATTGCAAGGCTTCAAGCCATTTTTTGGAATCTGGGCCCGCCATCGCTTCTTCATAGTTCGAAGGTTCACCGTTGTCTAACAACATGATTTCCAGGACAGGGTTGCCATACCACTCTGGTGTGGAACGTGTCCTTGTGGACCTACGAAGTTCAGTAGCAACTTGATCCGAAGTACCTTGATCATCATCATTAATTTCCTCTCCAGTCGGTGTAGGCACCACAGGAACATTTTCCTGAGCTGCACTACTTTCCGGTTCAAGAGGTAGTACTTCCTCGAGTTCTACTTTCCTCCCACTTACTCCTTTCGAGAGAAACTCTTTTTCCAGAAAGGATCCATTCTTGGCAACAAAGATCTTGCCCTCGGATCTTAAGTAGAAGGTATACCCAATGGTTTCCTTAGGGTATCCTATGAAGATGCATTTTTCCGACTTGGGTTCGAGCTTTTCAGGTTGAAGTTTCTTGACATAAGCATCGCATCCCCAAACTTTTAGAAACGACAGCTTAGGTTTCTTCCCAAACCATAATTCATACGGTGTCGTCTCAACGGATTTAGACGGTGCCCTATTTAAAGTGAATGTAGCTGTCTCTAGAGCGTATCCCCAAAATGATAGTGGTAAATCGGTAAGAGACATCATAGATCGCACCATATCCAATAGAGTGCGATTACGACGTTCGGACACACTGTTACGCTGAGGTATTCCAGGCGGCGTGAGTTGTGAAACGATTCCATATTTTCTTAAGTGCGTACCAAATTCGTGACTTAAATATTCTCCTCCACGATCCGATCGTAAGAATTTTATCTTTCGGTCATGTTGATTCTCTACTTCATTCTGAAATTCCTTAAACTTTTCAAAGGTCTCAGACTTGTGTTTCATCAAGTAGACATACCCATATCTACTCAAGTCATCAGTGAGGGTGAGAACATAACGATATCCTCCGCGAGCCTCAACGCTCATTGGACCACACACATCAGTATGTATGATTTCCAATAAGTTGGTTGCTCGCTCCATTGTTCCGGAGAACGGGGTCTTGGTCATTTTGCCCATGAGGCATGGTTCGCATGTGTCAAATGATTCATAATCCAGAGACTCCAAAAGTCCATCAGCATGGAGCTTCTTCATGCGCTTGACACCAATGTGACCAAGGCGGCAGTGCCACAAGTATGTGGGACTACCATTATCAACTTTACATCTTTTGGTATTCACACTATGAATATGTGTAACATTACGTTCGAGATTCATTAAGAATAAACCATTGACCATCGGGGCATGACCATAAAACATATATCTCATATAAATAGAACAACCATTATTCTCGGATTTAAATGAGTAGCCATCTCGCATCAAACGAGATCCAGATACAATGTTCATGCTCAAACTTGGCACTAAATAACAATTATTGAGGTTTAAAACTAATCCCGTAGGTAAATGTAGAGGTAGCGTGCCGACGGCGATCACATCGACCTTGGAACCATTCCCGACGCGCATCGTCACCTCGTCCTTCGCCAGTCTCCGCTTATTCCGCAGCTCCTGCTGTGAGTTACACATATGAGCAATGGCACCGGTATCAAATACCCAGGAGTTACTACGAGTACTGGTAAGGTACACATCAATTACATGTATATCACATATACCTTTGGTGTTGCCGGCCTTCTTGTCCGCAAAGTATTTGGGGCAATTCCGCTTCCAGTGACCCTTCCCTTTGCAATAAAAGCACTCAGTCTCAGGCTTGGGTCCATTCTTTGACTTCTTCCCGACAACTGGCTTACCGGGCGCGTCAACATCTTTGCCGTCCTTCTTGAAGTTCTTCCTACCCTTGCCCTTCTTGAACTTAGTGGTCTTATTGACCATCAACACTTGATGTTCTTTCTTGATTTCAACCTCTGCCGACTTCAGCATTGAAAATACTTCAGGAATGGTCTTCACCATCCCCTGCATATTGTAGTTCAACACAAAGCTCCTGTAGCTCGATGGGAGCGACTGAAGGATTCTGTCAATGACCGCCTCGTCCGGGAGGTTGATCTCCAGCTGGGACAGGAGGTTGTGGAACCCAGACATTTTGATTATGTGCTCACTGACATAACTGTTTCCCTCCATCTTACAACTATAGAACTTGTCGGAGACTTCATATCTCTTGACCCGGGCATGAGCTTGAAAAACCATTTTCAGCTCCTCGAACATCTCATATACTCCGTGTTGCTCAAAACGCTTTTGGAGCCCCGGTTCTAAGCTGTAAAGCATGCCGCACTGAACGAGGGAGTAATCATCGGCACGTGATTGCCAAGTGTTCATAACGTCTTGGTTCTCTGGGATGGGTGCTTCACCTAGCGGTGCATCTAGGACATAATCTTTCTTGGCTGCTATGAGGATGATCCTCAGGTTCTGGACCCAGTCCGTATAGTTGCTGCCATCATCTTTCAGCTTGGTTTTCTCTAGGAATGCGTTGAAGTTCATGTTGACATGAGCGTTGGCCATTTGATCTACAAGACATATTTTTGCAAAGACTTTAGACTAAGTTCATGATAATTAAGTTCATCTAATCAAATTATTTAATGAACTCCCACTCAAATTGACATCCCTCTAGTCATCTAAGTGTCACACGATCCGAGTCGACTAGGCCGTGTCCGATCATCACATGAGACAGACTAGTCATCATCGGTGAACATCTCCATGTTGATCGTATCTTCCATACGACTCATGTTCGACCTTTCAGTCTCTTGTGTTCCGAGGCCATGTCTATACATACTAGGCTCGTCAAGTTAACCCTAAGTGTTTCTGCATGTGTAAAACCGTCTTACACCCGTTGTATGTGAACGTAAGGATCTATCACACCCGATCATCACGTGGTGCTTCGAAATGACGAACTTTAGCAACGGCGCATAGTTAGGGGGAACACTTTCTTGAAATTATTATAAGGGATCATCTTATTTACTACCGTCGTTCTAATTAAACAAGATGCATAAAACATAATAAACATCACATGTAATTATATAATAGTGACATGATATGGCCAATATCATATAGCTCCTTTGATCTCCATCTTCGGGGCTCCATGATCATCTTCGTCACCGGCATGACACCATGATCTCCATCATCATGATCTCCATCATTGTGTCTTCATGAAGTTGTCATGCCAACGACTACTTCTACTTCTATGGCTAACGCGTTTAGCAATAAAGTAAAGTAATTTACATGGCGTTCTTCAATGACACGCAGGTCATACAAAAAATAAAGACAACTCCTATGGCTCCTACCGGTTGTCATACTCATCGACATGCAAGTCGTGATTCCTATTACATGAACATGATCTCATACATCACAATATATCATTCATCATTCATCACAACTTCTGGCCATATCACATCACATGACAATTGCTGCAAAAACAAGTTAGATGTCCTCTAATTGTTGTTGCATCTTTTACGTGGCTGCAATTGGGTTCTAGCAAGAATGTTTTCTTACCTACGAATAACCACAACGTGATTTTGTCAACTTCTATTTACCCTTCATAAGGACCCTTTTCATCGAATCCGCTCCAACTAAAGTAGGAGATACAGACACCCGCTAGCCACCTTATGCAACTAGTGCATGTCAATCGGTGGAACCTGTCTCACGTAAGCGTACGTGTAAGGTCGGTCTAGGCCGCTTCATCCCACAATACCGTTGAAGCAAGAAAAGACTAGTAGCGGCAAGCAAGTTGACAAGATCTACGCCCACAACAAAATTGTGTTCTACTCGTGCAATAGAGAACTACGCATAGACCTAGCTCATGATGCCACTTTTGGGGAACGTTGCAGAAAATTAAAATTTTTCCTACGGTTTCACCAAGATCCATGAGTTCATCTAAGCAACGAGTCATGGGAGAGAGATTGCATCTACATACCACTTGTAGATCGCGTGCAGAAGCGTTCGAGAGAATGGTGATGATGGAGTCGTACTCGCCGTGATCCAAATCACCGATGACCAAGTGCTGAACGGACAGCACCTCCGCGTTCAACACACGTATGGAGCGGATGACGTCTCCTCCTTCTTGATCCAGCAAGGGGGAAGGAGAGGTTGATGATGATCCAGCAGCACAACGGCGTGGTGGTGGATGCAGCAGAACTCCGGCAGGGCTTCGCCAAGCTGCTGCGGGAGGAGGACGAGGTGTAGCAGGGGGAGGGAGGCGCCAATGCACATGGTGCGGCTGCCCTCCCCCTGCCCTCCTTTATATAGGCCCCCAAGGGGGGCGCCGGCCCTGGGAGATGCAATCTCCCAAGGGGGCGGTGGCCAGGGGGGGTGGAGTGCCCCCAAGGCAAGTGGTGCGCCCCCCCCCCCACCTAGGGTTTCCAACCCTAGGCGCAGGGGGGCCCCAAGGGGGGGTGCACCAGCCCACTAGGGGCTGGTTCCCCTCCCACTTCAGCCCACGGGGCCCTCCGGGATAGGTGGCCCCACCCGGTGGACCCCCGGGACTCTTCCGGTGGTCCCGGTACAATACCGGGTGACCCCGAAACTTTCCCGATGGCCGAAACATCACTTCCTATATATAATTATTTACCTCCGGACCATTCCGGAACTCCTCGTGACGTCCGGGATCTCATCCGGGACTCCGAACAACTTTCGGTATGCTGCATACTCATATTCATACAACCCTAGCGTCACCGAACCTTAAGTGTGTAGACCCTACGGGTTCGGGAGACATGCAGACATGACCAAGACGGCTCTCCGGTCAATAACCAACATCGGGATCTGGATACCCATGTTGGCTCCCACATACTCCTCGATGATTTCATCGGATGAACCATGATGTCGAGGATTCAAGCAACCCCATATACTATTCCCTTTGTCAGACGGTATGTTACTTGCCCGAGACTCGATCGTCGGTATCCCAATACCTCGTTCAGTCTCGTTACCGGCAAGTCACTTTACTCGTACCGTAATGCATGATCCCGTGACCAGATACTTGGTCACTTTGAGCTCATTATGATGATGCACTACCGAGTGGGCCCAGTGACACCTCTCCGTTATACGGAGTGACAAATCCCAGTCTCGATCCGTGTCAACCCAACAGACACTTTCGGAGATACCTGTAGTGCACCTTTATAGTCACCCAGTTACGTTGTGACGTTTGGTACACCAAAAGCACTTCTACGGTATCCGGGAGTTACACGATCTCATGGTCTAAGGAAAATATACTTGACATTGGAAAAGCTCTAGCAAAACGACCTACACGATCTTGTGCTATGCTTAGGATTGGGTCTTGTCCATCACATCATTCTCCTAATGATGTGATCCCTTTGTCAACGACATCTAATGTCCATAGTCAGGAAACCATGACTATCTGTTGACCAATGAGCTAGTCAACGAGAGGCTTACTAGGGACGTATTGTGGTCTATGTATTCACACGTGTATTACAATTTCCGGATAATACAATTATAGCATGAATAAAAGACAATTATCATGAACAAGGAAATGTAATAATAATCCTTTTATTATTTCCTCTAGGGCATATTTCCAACACATACAGCTCTGATTGTGACAGACCCGTTGACTAAACTTCTCTCACGAGCAAAACATGATCATACCTTAGTACTATTTGGGTGTTAATCACATAGCAATGTGAACTATATTATTGACTCTAGTAAACCCTTTGGGTGCTGATCACATGACGATGTGAACTATGGGTATTAATCACATACGGATGTGAATATTGGTGTTAAATCACATGGTGATGTGAACTAGATTATTGACTCTAGTGCAAGTGGGGGACTGAAGGAAATATGCCCTAGAGACAATAATAAAGTTATTATTTATTTCCTTATATCATGATAAATGTTTATTATTCATGTTAGAATTGTATTAACCGGAAACATGATACATGTGTGAATACATAGACAAACATAATGTCACTAGTATGCCTCTACTTGACTAGCTCATTAATCAAAGACGGTTATGTTTCCTAACCATAGACATGAGTTGTCATTTGATTAACGAGATCACATCATTAGTAGAATGATGTGATTGACTTGACCCATTCTGTTAGCTTAGCACTTGATCGTTTAGTATGTTGCTATTGCTTTCTTCATGACTTATACCTGTTCCTACAACTATGAGATTACGCAACTCCCGTTTACCGGAGGAACACTTTGTGTGCTACTAAACGTCACAACATAACTGGGTGATTATAAAGGAGCTCTACAGGTGTCTCCAAAGGTACATGTTGAGTTGGCGTATTTCGAGATTAGGTTTTGTCACTCCGATTTTCAGAGAGGTATCTCTGGGCCCTCTCGGTAATGCACATCACTATAAGCCTTACAAGCAATGTAGCTAATGAGTTAGTTATGGAATGATGCATTACATAACGAGTAAAGAGACTAGCCGACAACGAGATTGAACTAGGTATTGGGATACCGATGATCGAATCTCGGGCAAGTAACACACCGATGACAAAGGGAACAACACATGTTGTTATGCGGTTTGACCGATAAAGGTCTTTGTAGAATATGTAGGAGCTAATATGAGCATCCAGGTTCTGCTATTGGTTATTGACCGGTGACGTGTCTCGGTCATGTCTACATAGTTGTCGAACCCGTAGGGTCCGCAGGCTTAAAGTTTCAATGATGATTATATTATGAGTTTATGAGTTTTGATGTACTGAAGGTTGTTCGGAGTCCCGGATGTGATCACGGACATGACGAGGAGTCTCAAAATAGTCGAGACACGAGGATTGTGTTGGGGAACGTAGCAGAAATTCAAAATTTTCTATGCATCACCAAGATCAATCTATGGAGAGACTAGCAATGAGAGAGAGAGGGGAGTGCATCTTCATACCCTTGAAGATCGCGATGCGGAAGCGTTACAAGAATGCGGTTGGTGGAGTCGTACACGCAGCGATTCAGATCGCGGTCGATTCCGATCTAAGCACCGAACGGACGGCGCCTCCGCGTTCAACACACGTATAGCCCGGGGACGTCTCCTCCTTCTTGATCCAGCAAGGGGAGAGGAGAAGTTGAGGGAAAACTCCAGCAGCACGACGGCATGGTGGCGATGGAGCTCGTGGTTCTCCGGCAGGGCTTCGCCAAGCACTACGGAGGAGGAGGAGGTGTTGGAGGAGGGAGGGGCTGCGCCAGGGGAAGAGGTACGGCTGCCCTCCTACCCCTCCACTATATATAGGGGCAAGGGGAGAGGGGGAGGCACCCTAGGGTTTCCCTTAGGGGCGGCGGCCAAGCAGATTGGATCTCCCTAGGGAAAATCCTAGGGAGACTTGCCCCCCAAGCCAAGCAGGTGGAGGATTGCCTCCCAAGCTAGGTGGAGGCACCCCACCTCCCCAACTAACGCGGGAAAGGGCGTGGGGGGCGCACCACCCCTTAGTGGGCTGGTTTGCCCCTTCCCCTTTGGCCCATGAGGCCCTCCAACACTTGCCGGGGCTCCCGAAACACCTATTGGTCATGTTGGCCATAGCCTCGTACCCCCAGAACACTTCCGGACTCCAATACCCTTCATCCAATATATCAATCTTCACCGCTGGACCATTCCAGAACTCCTCGTGACGTCCAGGATCTCATCCGGGACTCCGAACTACCTTCGGTAACCACATACTATTTCCCATAACAACTCTAGCGTCACCGAACCTTAAGTGTGTAGACCCTACGTGTTCGGGAACCATGCAGACATAACCGAGACATCTCTCTGGCCAATAACCAACAGCGGGATCTGGATACCCATGTTGGCTCCCACATGTTCCACGATGATCTCATCGGATGAACCATGATGTCAAGGATTCAAGCAATCCCGTATACAATTCCCTTTGTCAATTGGTATGTTACTTGCCCGAGATTCGATCATCGGTATCCCAATACCTCGTTCAATCTCGTTACCCGCAAGTCACTTTACTCATCCATAATGCATGATCCCGTGACTAACTACTTGGTCACATTGAGCTCATTATGATGATGCATTACCGAGTGGGCCCAGAGATACCTCTCCGTCATACGGAGTGACAAATCCCAGTCTCGATTCGTGCCAACCCAACAGACACTTTCGGAGATACCTATAGTGCACCGTTATAGCCACCCAGTTACATTGTGACGTTTGGTACACCCAAAGCATTCCTACGGTATCCGGGAGTTGCACAATCTCGTGGTCTAAGGAAATGATACTTGACATTAGAAAAGCTTTAGCAAACGAACTATACGATCTTGTGCTATGCTTAGGATTGGGTCTTGTCCGTCACATCATTCTCCTAATGATATGACCCCGTTATCAATGACATCCTATGTCCATGGTCAGGAAACCATAACCATCTATTGATCAATGAGCTAGTCAACTAGAGGCTCACTAGGGACATGTTGTGGTCTATGTATTCACACATGTATTACGTTTTCCAGTTAATACAATTATAGCATGAACAATAGACAATTATCATGAACAAGGAAATATAATAATAACCATTTTATTATTGCCTCTAGGGCATATTTCCAACAGTCTCCTACTTGCACTAGAGTCAACAATCTAGTTCACATCATTATGTGATTGTATTGAATCCAACACCCATGGTGTTTGATCATATCTCGCTTGTGAGAGAGGTTTATTAGTGAACGGGTCTGAACCTTTCAGATCCGTGCATGCTTTACAAATATCTATGTCATCTTGTAGATGCATCTACCAGGCGCTACTTGCAGCTATTCCAAATAACTGCTCTACTATACGAATCCGGTTTACTACTCAGAGTCACCCGGATTAGTGTCAATCTTTGCATCGACGTAACTCTTTACGACGAACTCTTTTACCACCTCCATAATCGAGAAAATTCCTTAGTCCACTAGTTACTAAGGTTAAGTTTGACCGCTGTCATGTGATCCATTCCTGGATCACTCTTGTACCCCTTGACTGACTCATGGCAAGGCACACTTCACGTGCGATACTCAGCATAGCATACTGTAGAGCCTACGTCTAAAGCATAGGGGACGACCTTTGTCCTTTCTCTGTCTTCTGCTGTGGTCATGTCTTGAGTCTTACTCAATACTCACACCTTATAACGCAGCCAAGAACTCCTTCTTTGCTGATCTATTTTAAACTCCTTCAAAATCTTGTCATGGTATGTATTAATTTGAAAGTACTATTAAGCGTTTTTTATCTATCCTTATAGATCTTGATGCTCAATGTTCAAGTAGCTTAATCCAGGTTTTCCATTGAAAAACACTTTTCAAATAACCCTATATGCTTTCCAGAAATTCTACAGCATTTCTGATCAACATATGTTAACAACATATACTCATCAGAAATTCTATAGTGCTCCCACTCACTTCTTTGGAAATACAAGTTTCTCATAAACTTTGTGTAAACCCAAAATCTTTGATCATCTCATCAAAGTGTATATTCCATCTCCGAGATGCTTACTCCAGTCCTTAGAAGGATTACTGGAGCTTTATATACTTGTTAGCATCTTTCAAGATTGACAAAACCTTTTGGTTGTATCACATACAACCTTTCCTCAAGAAAATCGTCGAGGAAACAATGTTTTGACATCCTATCTGCAAGATTTCATAAATAATGCAGTAACTGCTAACATAATTCCAACAGATTCTTAGCATCGCTACGAGTGAGAAAGTCTCATCGTAGTCAACTCCTTGAACTCGTCAGAAAACATTTTAGCAACAAGTCGAGCTTAATGGTGACACTTACCATCATTGTCTGTCTTCCTTTTAAAATCCATCTCTACTCAACAGCCTTACGACCATCAAGTAGTTCTTACGAAGTCTATACTTTGTTTTCATACATGGATCCTCTCTCGGATTTTATGGCCTCAAGCCATTCATTGGAATCCGGGCCCACCATCGCTTCTCCATAGCTCGTAGGTTCATTGTTGTCTAGCAACATGACCTCCAAGACACGATTACATACCACTCTGAAGTAGTACGCATCCTTGTCGACCTACGAGGTTTGGTAGTGACTTGATCTGAAATTCCATGATCACCATCATCAGCTTCCACTTGGTGTAGGCGCCATAGGAACAACTTCCTGTGCCCTACTACACACTGGTTGAAGTGATGGTTCAATAACCTCATCAAGTCTACCATCCTCCCACTCAATTCTTTTGAGAGAAACTTTTCCTCGAGAAAGGACCCGATTCTAGAAACAATCCCTTTTGCTTCCGGATCTGAGACAGGAGGTATACCCAACTGTTTTGGGTGTCCTATGAAGATGCATTTATCCGCTTTAGGTTCGAGCTTATCAGCCTGAAACTTTTTCACATAATCGTCGCAGCCCCAAAATTTTAAGAAACGACAGCTTAGGTTTCTCTAAACCATAGTTCATACGGTGTCATCTCAACGGAATTGCGTGGTACCCTATTTAAAGTGGATGCGGTTGTCTCTAATGCCTAACCCATAAATGATAGTAGTAATTCGATAAGAGACATCATGGTATGCACCATATCCAATAGTGTGCAGTTATGATGTTCTGACACACCATCACACTATGGTGTTCCGAGCGGTATTAGTTGTGAAACAATTTCCACAATGTCTTAATTGTGTGCCAAACTCGTAACTCAGATATTCATCTCTATGATCATATCATAGACATTTTATCCTCTTGTCACGACGATCTTCAACTTCACCCTGAAATTACTTGAACCTTTCAATAATTCAGACTTGTGATTCATCAAGTAAATATACTTAGCATCTACTCAAATCATCTGTGAAGTAAGAACATAACGATATCCACTACATGCCTCAGCACTCATTGGACTGCACACATCAAAGTGTATTACTTCCAACAAGTCGCTTTCTTGTTCCATCTCACTGAAAACGAGGCCTTTCAGTCATCTTGCCCATGTGGCATGATGTGCATGTCTCAAGTGATTCAAAATTAAGCGAGTCCAAATGATCCATCTGTATGGAGTTTCGTCTTGCATATATACCAGTAGACATGGTTTGCATGTCTCAATCTTTTCAAAAATGAGTGAGTCCAAAGATCCATCAACATGGAGCTTCTTCATGCGTTTTATATCAATATGACTCAAATGGCAGTGCCACAAGTATGTGGTACTATCATTACTATCTTACATCTTTTGGCATGAACATGCGTATCACTACGATCGAGATTCAATAAACCCATTTTAGGTGCAAGACCATTGAAGGTATTATTCAAATAAATAGAGTAACCATTATTCTCCTTAAATGAATAACCGTATTGCGATAAACATAATCCAATCATGTCTATTCTCAACGCAAACACCAAATAACAATTACTTAGGTTTAACACCAATCTCGATGGTAGAGGGAGCAGGCGATGCTTGATCACATCAACCTTGGAAACACTTCCAACACACATCGTCATCTCACCTTTAGCTAGTCTCCGTTTATTCCGTGGCTCTTTTATTTCGAGTTACTAACACTTAGCAACCGAACCGGTATCTAATACCCTGGTGCTACTAGGAGTACTAGTAAAGTACACATTAATATAATGTGTATCCAATATACTTCTCACGACCTTGCCAGCCTTCTCATCTACCAAGTATCTAGGGTAGTTCTGCTTCAGTGACTGTTCCCCTCATTACAAAAGCACTTAGTCTCGGGTTTGGGTTCAACCCTGGGTTTCTTCACTAGAGTAGCAACTGATTTGCCGTTTCATGAAGTATCCCTTCTTTCCCTTGCCCTTCTTGAAACTAGTGGTTTTACTAACCATCAACAATTGATGCTCCTACTTGATTTCTACTTTCGCGGTGTCAAACATCGTGAATTGCTCAAGGATCATCATGTCTATCCCTGATATGTTATAGTTCATCATGAAGCTCTAGTAGCTTGGTGGAAGTGACTTTGGAGAACCATCACTATCTCATCTGGAAGATAACCCCACTAGATTCAAGCGATTGTAGTACTCAGACAATCTGAGCACATGCTCAACGATTGAGCTTTTCTCCCTTAGTTTGTAGGTTAAGAAACTTGTCGGAGGTCTCATATCTCTTGACGTGGGCACAAGCCTGAAATCCTAATTTCAGCTCTTGGAACATCTCATATGTTCTGCGACATTTCAAAAATGTCTTTGGTGCCTCAATTCTAAACCGTTTAACATTACTCACTGAACTATCACGTAGTCATAAAAACGTGTATGTCAGATGTTCGCAACATCCACAAACGACGCTCGAGGTTCAGCACACCGAGCGGTGCATTAAGGACATAAGCCTTTGTGCGACAATCCTTAGTTTACGGACCTAGTCCGCATAATTGCTACTGTCAACTTTCAACTAAATTTTCTCTAGGAACATATCTTAAAACAGTAGAACTAAAGCGTAGGCTACGACATAATTTGCAAAGACCTTTTGACTATGTTCATGATAATTAAGTTCATCTGATTATTTAATGAACTCCCACTTAGATAGACATCCCTCTAGTCATCTAAGTGATACATGATCTGAGTCAACTAGGCCGTGTCCGATCATCACGTGAGACGGACTAGTCATCATCGGTGAACATCTTCATGTTGATCGCATCTGCTATACGACTCATGTTCGACCTTTCGGTCTCTTGTGTTCCGAGGCCATGTCTGTACATGCTAGGCTCGTCAAGTCAACCTAAGTGTTTTGCATGTGTAAATCTGGCTTACACCCATTGTATGCGAACGTTAGAATCTATCACACCCGATCATCACGTGGTGCTTCGAAACAACGAACCTTCGCAATGATGCACAGTTAGGGGGAACACTTTCTTGAAATTTTAGCGAGGGATCATCTTATTTATGCCGCCGTCGTTCTAAGCAAATAAGATGTAAACATGACAAACATCACATGCAAATCATAAAGTGACATGATATGGCCAATATCATCTTGCGCCTTTGATCTTCATCTTTGAGGCGCGACATGATCACCTTCGTCACCGGCATGACACCATGATCTCCATCATCATGATCTCCAACATTGTGTCTTCATGAAGTTGTCTCGCCAACTATTACTTCTACTACTATGGCTAATGATTTAGCAATAAAGTATTTACATGGCGTTATTCAATGACATGCATGTCATACAATAAATTAGGACAACTCCTATGGCTCCTGCCGGTTGTCATACTCATCGACATGCAAGTCGTGATTCCTATTACAAGAACATGATAAATCTCATACATCACATTGGTGACCCACAAGTATAGGGGATCTATCGTAGTCCTTTAGATAAGTAAGAGTGTCGAACCCAACGAGGAGCACAAGGAAATGATAAGCGGTTTTCAGCAAGGTATTCTCTGCAAGTACTGAAATAAGTGGTAATAGATAGTTTTGTGATAAGATAAATTGTAACGAGCAACAAGTAACAAAAGTAAATAAAGTGCAGCAAGATGGCCCAATCCTTTTTGTAGAAAAGGACAAGCCTGGACAAACTCTTATAATAGGAAAAGCGCTCCCGAGGACACATGGGAATATCGTCAAGCTAGTTTTCATCACGCTCATATGATTCACGTTCGGTACTTTGATAATTTGATATGTGGGTGGACCGGTGCTTGGGTACTGCCCTTACTTGGACAAGCATCCCACTTATGATTAACCTCTATTGCAAGCATCCACAACTACAACAAAAGTATTAAGGTAAACCTAACCATAGCATGAAACGTATGGATCCAAATCAGCCCCTTATGAAGCAACACATGAACTAGGGTTTAAGCTTCTGTCACTCTAGCAACCCATCATCTAATTATTACTTCCCAATGCCTTCCTCTAGACCCAAATAATGGTCAAGTGTTATGTAGTCGACGTTCACATAACACCACTAGAGGTTAGACAACATACATCTTATCAAAATATCAAACGAATACCAAATTCACATGACTACTAATAACAAGACTTCTCCCTTGTCCTCGGGAACAAACATAATTACTCACAAAGCATATTCATGTTCATAATCAGAGGGGTAATAATGTGCATATAGGATCTGAACATATGATCTTCCACCAAATAAACCAACTAGCATCAACTACAAGGAGTAATCAACACTACTAGCAACCTAATAGCACCAATCCCAGACTTGGAGACAAGAATTGGATACAAAAGATGAACTAGGGTTTGGATATGAGATGGTGCTGGTGAAGATGTTGATGGAGATTGCCCTCTCCCGATGAGAGGAGCATTGGTGATGACGATGGTGATGATTTCCCGCTCCCGGAGGGAAGTGTCCCCGATAGAACAGCTCTGCCGGAGCCCTAGATTGGTTCCGCCATGGTTCCGCCTCGTGGCGGCGGAGTCTCGTCCCGAAAGGTTGCTTGATATTTTTTTCTTATCGAAAGACTTCATATAGGAGAAGACGGGCGTTGTAGAGCCACCAGGGGGCCCACGAGGTAGGGAGCGCGCCCCCACCCTCGTGACAAGGGTGTGGGCCACCTGGCCTTCATCTTTGGCGACGATTTTTCTTTATTTATTTTAAGACATTCCGTGGAGTTTCAGGACTTTTGGAGTTGCGCAGAATGGGCCTCCAATATTTGCTCCTTTTCCAGCCCAGAATTCCAGCTGTCGGCATTCTCCCTCTTCATGTAAACCTTGTAAAATAAGAGAGAATAGCCATAAATATTGTGACATAACGTGAAATAACAACCCATAATGCAATAAATATTGACATAAAAGCATGATGCAAAATGGATGTATCAACTCCCCCAAGCTTAGACCTTGCTTGTCCTCAAGCGAAAAGCCGATAACAATAAATATGTCCTCATGTTTAGAGGTAGAGGCGTCGATAAAAATAAAATACGGACATGCAGGCATCATGATCATTTTAATAACAGCAGCATATAAAGATTTTGTCATATGATTACTTATGTTCAAGTGATGATCAATTCACAAAGCAAAAAGCATGAATCAGAAACCTTATTGAGCACCAACAAATTATTATCTCAGCCATTGAAGCAATTGCAATTTATCATAACATCGGAAAGAGTCTATGTCAGAGCTCAAAAGCAAGTCCACATATTCAACTATCACTTAGTCCTTCATAATTGCTAGCACTCACGCGATACTTGTGGTTATGGGGTTTTAGTCGGTCACAGAGAAAGATAGGGGCTTATAGTTTTGCCCCACAACCTTTTACCTCAAGGGTAATGTCAATAGTAATAATTCATGCTCCCCCACATCCAATTGAATATATATATATCATGTTCTTTCAAACGTGTTGAGCTTGCCAAAGGATAAAATAAAAAGAAAGGTGAAGATCACCGTGACTCTTGCATAAGGTAAAAGATAATAATAAAAGATAGGCCCTTCGTAGAGGGAAGCAGAGGTTGTCATGCGCGTTTAGGGTTGATGCACAAAATCTTAATGCAAAAGAACGTCACTTTATATTGCCCCTTGTATGTGAACCTTTATTATGCAGTCCGTCGCTTCCACAACAAGTTAGTACAAAGCTTATTTCTCTGCATTAATAAATCATGCATATTTAGAGAGCAATTTTTATTGCTTGCACCGATGACAACTTACTTGAAGGATCTTACCCAATCCATAGGTAGATATGGTGGACTCTCATGGCAAAACAGGTTTTAAGGGTATTTGGAAGCACAAGTAGTATTTCTACTTGGTGCTGAGAATTTGGATAGCATGAGAGGGAAAGGCAAGCTCAACACGTTAGAGGATCCATGACAACATACTTTATCTCAGATGTAAGAAAACATAACTCATCATGTTGTCTTCCTTGCCCAACATCAACTCTTTAGCATGTCATATTTTAATGAGTGCTCCCAATCATCAAAGATGACAAAGATAATATATCTATATGTGAAACCTCTCTTTCCTTATTACTTCCTATTAACTGCAACGATGACCAAAGCTATATTTGCCAACTCCCAACAACTTTTAATCATCAAACTCTTTCTATGTGAAGTCATTACTTGCACTAAGATCAATATGAACTCTTTGATTCTTTTTATTCTTTTTCTTATAATCACCCAAGATCATGGCAAAATACTCAAGCCCTTGACTCAACACTAATATTTATTATATAGCTCACATACTTGATTACAGAGAAGGATCATAAAGTAAAACTCAAAACTAGATCATGCCATGACTTTATTCTACTAAATCAAGATACTACTAAAAGGATCGAACTAAGAAAAACGGTAAAGATAGGAGTTGTGATGGTGATACGATACCAGGGCACCTCCCCCAAGCTTGGAAGTTGCCAAGGGGAGTGCCCATACCCATGTGATTATATCCTCGGAGGTGATGGAGGTGGTGATGAAGACGGTGGATAATCGCACATCGAGCGTAAAAGTTCTTCCAACTTGCAGATAATTCCCTTGAGCCCAGCAATATGATCCTTCAACAAAATATTCTCCTGTGTAAGATACTTGTTCCATATGCGGGCTAACTCAATCATATGGAAGGCTTCAATCTCTGTTGGAGTGAAAAGATTAGGTAAAGGTTGAGGGACGTCTTCTTCTTTCACCACCGGAGCTTGAACCTCCATAGCCTTCTTGATCCTTTCATCCTTGTTGATCTCTTCTGTTTCCTCTCTTTTCAACTCTATCTTCAATAGCCAGGCATCCTTGTCTTCGTTGTTTAAGGAGGGAGAAGTCATGGTGCTCTAAATCTGCACAGAAATAGCTCGAAACGAAAACAGAGGATATGTGCATGATACGAGATTCAAAACCTTCGAGAGTATATATAATGAATTTTTACAGACCAAAATACGTATCGTGCAAGGAAATAGAGTCCGAAGGGCACACGGGGTGCTCACGAGGTAGGGGGCGCGCCCAGGGGGGTAGGGCGCGCCCTCCACCTCGTGGAGGCCTCGTGTCCTCCCCGGACTGCTACTTATTTTTCTATTTTTCTAAATATTCCAAAACGGAGAAATATTGCCTTAAAAATTGTTTTGGAGTCGGTTTTCTTACCGTACCACATACCTATTCCTTTTCGGAGTCTGGGACGTTCTGGAAAGTGTCCTTTATGTATTCCTCCGGGGTTACGGTCTCAATAATATTAGTTTCAACATTTATAGGATTACCTCAAATATAGTGTTTGATCCTTTGACCATTTACCACCTTCGGATTTGTGCCTGCAAAGTTGTTGATTTTTATGGCATCGGAATGATAGACCTCCTCGATAACGTAGGGACCTTCCCATTTGGAGAGAAGTTTTCCTGCAAAAAATCTTAAATGAGAGTTGTATAGCAATACATAATCACCTACATTAAACTCACGCTTTTGTATCCTTTTGTCATGCCATCTTTTGACTTTTTCTTTAAACAACTTGGCATTTTCATAAGCTTGGGTTCTCCATTCATCAAGTGAGCTAATATCGAATAACCTCTTCTCACCGGCAAGTTTGAAATCATAGTTGAGCTCTTTGATAGCCTAGTATGCCTTATCTTCTAGTTCGAGAGGTAAGTGACAAGCTTTCCCATAAACCATTTTATACGGAGACATACCCATAGGATTCTTGTATGCAGTTCTATAGGCCCATAATGCGTCATCCAGTTTCTTGGACCAATTCTTTCTAGACCTATTCACAGTCTTTTGCAAAATTAATTTAAGCTCTCTGTTGCTCAACTCTACTTGACCACTAGACTGCGGGTGATATGGAGATGCAATTCTATGATTAACGTCGTATTTAGCAAGCATCTTACGGAAAGCACCATGAATAAAGTGTGAACCACCATCAATCATAAGATATCTAGGGACTCCAAACCTCGGAAAAATAACGTCCTTAAGCATTTTAATAGAGGTGTTATGATCAGCACTACTAGTTGGAATAGCTTCTACCCACTTAGTAACGTAATCACCAGCAACTAAAATATGAGTATATCCATTAGAGGCAGGAAAAGGTCCCATATAATCAAAGCCCCAAACATCAAATGGTTCAATAACAAGCAAATAACTCATAGGCATTTCTTGACGTCTACTAATATTACCAATTCTTTGGCATTCATCGCAAGATAAAAAAAACTTACGGGCATCCTTGAAGAGAGTAGGCCAATAAAAACCGGATTGCAATACCTTATGTGCAGTTCTATCTCCAGCGTGGTGTCCTCCATAAGCTTCGGAGTGACACTTGCGTAGGATCTGTTCCTGTTCATGCTCAGGTACACAACGTCTAAGAATACCATCTACTCCTTCTTTATAAAGATGTGGGTCATCCCAAAAGTAATGTCGCAAGTCATAGAAAAACTTTCTCTTTTATTGGTATGTGAAGCTAGGTGGTATAAATTTAGCAACAATATAATTAGCATAATCAGCATACCATGGAGTGCTACGAGAGGTACTTATGACATTTAATTGTTCATGAGGAAAGCTATCATCAATAGGTAGTGGGTCATCAAGAACATTCTCTAACCTAGATAAGTTGTCTGCGACGGGGTTCTCAGCTCCCTTTCTATCAACAATATGTAAATCAAATTCTTGCAGCAGGAGAACCCATCTAATGAGTCTAGGTTTTGCATCTTTCTTTTCCATAAGATATTTAATAGTAGCATGATCAGTGTGAATAGTAACTTTGGAATCAACAATATAAGGTCTAAACTTATCACAAGAAAACACGACTGAAAAAAGTTCCTTTTTGGTAGTAGCATAATTTCTTTGAGCACTATCTAGAGTCTTACTGGCATAATGGATAACATTTAATTTCTTATCAACTCTTTGCCCTAGAACAGCACCTACAGCATAATCACTAGCATCACACATAATTTCAAAGGGTAAATTCCAATCAGGTGGCTGAACAACAGGTGCAGAGACTAATGCTTTCTTAAGTATTTCAAATGCTTCTACACAATCATCATCAAAGACAAATGGTACATCTTTTTGTAATAAATTAGTCAAAGGCTGAGAGATTTTTGAGAAGTCCTTAATGAACCTCCTATAAAATCCGCCGTGACCAAGGAAACTTCTTATACCTTTGATATCCTTGGGACATGGCATCTTTTCAATAGCATCAACCTTGGCTTTATCAACTTCAATACCTCTTTCAGAAACTTTGTGCCCCAAGACAATACCTTCATTAACCATAAAGTGGCACTTTTCCCAATTCAAGACAAGATTACTTTCTTCGCATTTCTGCAAAACTCGAGCAAGATTGCTCAAGCAATCATCAAAAGAGGAACCATAGACAGAAAAGCCGTCCATGAAAACCTCACAAATTTTCTCGCAAAAGTCAGAGAATATAGCCATCACGCATCTTTGAAAGGTAGCAGGTGCATTACATAAACCAAAAGGCATACATCTATAAGCAAAAGTACCAAAAGGGCATGTAAAAGTAGTCTTTGATTGATCTTTAGCCGACACAGGTATTTGAGAAAAACCGGAATAACCATCTAGAAAGCAATAGTGTGTATGTTTGCATAATCTTTCTAGCATTTGATCAATAAAAGGTAAGGGGTAATGATCTTTCTTAGTAGCCTTATTTAATTTGCAGAAATCCATTACCATCCTATAACCTGTGATGATTCTTTGCGGAATCAATTCATCTTTATCATTAGGGACAACAGTAATACCTCCCTTCTTAGGGACACAATGGACAGGACTTACCCACTGACTATCAGCAACGGGATAAATTATACCTGCCTCCAGAAGCTGGAGTATTTCTTTTCTTACCACTTCTTTCATTTTAGGATTGAAACGTCGTTGAGGATCACAAACTGGTTTGGCATCAGCTTCCAAATTTATTTTATGTTGACATAGAGTGGGACTAATGCCCTTAAGATCATCCAAAGTATATCCAATAGCGGCACGGTGCTTTTTCAGAGTTTTCAATAATCTTTCTTCCTCATGCTCTGAAAGGTTAGCACTAATAATAACATGATATATTTTCTTTTCATCTAGATAAGCATATTTAAGATTATCAGGCAACGGTTTAAGCTCAAACACGGGATCACCCTTGGGTGGAGGAGGATCCCCTAGGATTTCAATAGGCAAATTGTGTTGCAGAATAGGTTCATGTTTAAAGAATACTTCATCTATCTCCCTTCTTTCTTTCATGAATATATCATTTTCATGGTCTAGCAAATAGTGTTCTAAAGGATCACTAGGAGGTACAACAATAGAAGCAAGACCAATAATTTCATCCTTACTAGGCAATTCTTCATCATGATGTTGTTTACTAAATTTAGAGAAATTAAACTCATGAACGATATCATCCAAACCAATAGTAACAACATTCTTTTCGCAGTCTATCTTAGCATTAACAGTATTCAAGAAGGGTCTACCAAATATAATTGGACAAAAGCTATCTTGTGGAGAACCAAGAACAAAAAATCAACGGGATATTTGGTTTTCCCACACAAGACTTCAACATCTCTAACAATTCCCACTGGCGAAATAGTGTCTCTATTGGCAAGTTTAATTGTAACATCAATATCTTCTAACTCAGCAAGTGCAATATCATGCATAATTTCTTTGTATAAGTCAATGGGTATAACACTAGCACTAGCACCCATATCACATAAGCCATGATAACAATGATCTCCTATTTTAATAGAAATAACAAGCACGCCTACCACAGGTCTATGTTTATCTCTATCACACGGTTTAGCAATTCTAGCGGTTTCACCAGAGAATTGAATAGCATGCCCATCAATATTATCAGACAAGAGATCTTTAACAATAGCAATATTAGGTTCTACTTTGACTTGCTCAAGAGGGGTATAAGTTCTAATATTGCTTTTACGAACAACAGTTGAAGCTTTAGCATGATCCTTCATTCTAACAGGGAAAGGTGGTTCCTCAACATAAGAAGTGGGAACAATAGGATCATTATACGTGACAGTCTTTGCTTCAACTTTAACAGGTGCAGCTACTTTTACTTCTATGGGAGGATGATATTTAAACCACTTCTCCTTGGGGAGATCAACATAAGTAGGAAAAGATTCACAGAAAGAAGCTACTATCTCAGAGTCAAGTCCATATTTAGTGCTAAACTTTCGGAAAATATCGGTATCCATAAAAGATTTAACACAATCAAACTTAGGTGTCATACCTGACTTCTTACCTTCGTCGAGGTCCCAATCTTCAGAGTTGCATTTAATTCTATCCAATAAATTCTATCTAAATTCTATAGGCTTCATCATAAAAGAGCCAGCGCAACAATTATCGAGCATGGTGCAATTGTTACCAGAAAGCCGAGCATAAAAACTTTGCATAATTACTTATTTTGCGAGCTCATGATTGGGGCATGAATATAACATTGATTTAAGCCTCCCCCAAGCTTGAGCGATGCTTTCTCCTTCGCGAGGCCAAAAATTATATATATAATTGCGATCACGATGAACAAGATGCATAGGGTAATACTTTTGATGAAATTCCAATTTCAATCTTTTATAGTTCCATGATCTCATATCATCACATAGTCTATACCATGTCAATGCATCTCCCTCCAAAGATAAAGGGAAAGCCTTCTTCTTAACAACATCATCGGGTATTCCTGCAAGCTTAAATAGTCCACAAATATCATCCACATAGCGTAGATGTTCGTCAGGATGCTTTGTTCCATCTCCAGCAAAAGTGTTAGCTAGCAGTTTTTCCATCCTAGCCGAAGGAATCTGAAAAGGAGTTTCATTTTCAGTAGGTTCAATAGGTTCAGTAGGTTGAGGAGCAACTCTTGGCTCAACTGGACAGGTGAAGATACCCCGAACAAGCCCCTCAGACAATTACTTTCCATAGTAACAAGTGAAAGAAAATTTCAGCACACTAAATAAATTTTTCCTTACCAAATTCCACCTACCAAAGGCGCTTCACTCCCTGGCAACGGCGCCAGAAAAGAGTCTTGATAACCCACAAATGTCACGGATGTGTATTTTTTTTGTAGTGTTGCATGGTAAAATTAGATAGCACAATTCACTAGAATTTGTGAAGGAAATGCAGGAGCTGCACACGCAACTGGTAAACTGAGCATGCTTAACCGGCATAGCTAGCAAATGGCAAGGTGCTCCTCCAAGATCTGGGGGTCCACACGAATGGTAGCCATCACAACCTCATCCGAGCGTGCGGCCGTGATTTGCTTCTCCGCTGCCAAATGGTCCTTGAGATCCTGGCTATACTACGTGCACCATGGCTTAGGGCGGCGCTTATTTGGTGAGGGGTCGATGACTTGGGTGGAAGGTGTCGCGCTCGCGCCAGCGGTCGGGGCATGTGGGATGTGGAAGCAGGAGGAGGATGGGGGTCGGGTGTGGATTACCTTCCTGGATAAGCGAGGCCGAGCAGCGTGAAGGAGGGTCGCCGGCAAGGAGGCGGTGCTGCAAGCAAGGAGTGAAGGTTTCAACTTGGAAAGGAACGCGGAAACAGGGGAAATGTGGCTTTTGGTATGGGGGAGCGGGCAGGGAGGTAGATATTTTCGCGGAAGCCAAAAATTTGGAATTGCTTTAGCCAAAAAACTGGCGCGCAAAGTGTCATCAGACACGGTCCCTTATCCAAAGCGGGATGTGGACTATAGCCGTTGCACCTTCTCGCGTAAGTCGTATGCGTACTATAAGCGGGCGGTGCTTCAAGATATTTTGTGATGTATCTCGCACGGTTGGTGATAATAAACTGTGTGCGATCTACTTGATTTTTCGTCTTGATTTGAATTACGTAATAAGTTCACAACTGCAAAGGATGGTGTTTGAATTGCTAGAACTTTTATCTGCAGTGAACATGCAACTATAGGTGTGTCGTCAAAAAAATTGGAATTATTCAGGGTTCGCTTGGAGGTTTTTATACATTAACTTGGTTTTGTAGGCATTTCAGGTGCATATTTCAAATTTGAACTACATGCACATGCTTCAGTGCATATAAACTGGTTGAAAAATCAAATCTGTGTCCTTGGTTGCATGCTTAGGTCCCATGCAAGAAATGGTAATGGAATGTCAAACACCCTGCCACCGTCACTCGGCCGCAAACATTGATATACTTGGTTTTAAAATTCTAGTAAATCCAAAACTCGTCTGAAATTCATGAAACTTGACATGCTATCATGGAGCGGCATCAACATGCCGTGGTAAAATTTTTGTCCCATTTGGGGCAGGTTTGCGTATAAGCGTCTCACAAACCAGAGCTTCTCACCACAAGCGTGATGGTTTCGTTAGGCAACGTGCCACCTTTGGGGACGAAACGATATCCGTTGCCTCTTATCGCTTTCAAAAAATTTCTAGTGTCAACATAGAACAACATGAGTGTTGTGTTTAATTTTTTAATTTATTGGGGTTCGTTTGGACATTTTTATACATTAACTTGGTTTTGTAGGCATTTTAGGTGCATAATTCAAATATGAACTACATGCACATGCTTCAGTGCATATAAACCGGTTGAAAAATCAAATATGTGTCCTTGGTTGCATGCTTAGGTCCCATGCAAGAAATGGGAATGAATTTCAAACACCCTGCCACCGTCACTCATCCGCAAACATTGAGATACTTGGTTCTTAATCCAAAACTCGTCTGAAATTCATGAATCTTGGTATGCTATCATGGAGCGGCATCAACATGCCGTGGTAAAAAAATTGTCCCATTTGGAGGAGGTTTGGGTATAAGCGTCTCACAAACCAGAGCTTCTCACAACAAGCGTGATGCTTTCGGTAGGGAACGTACCACCTTTGGGGACGAAACGATATCCGTTGCCTCTTATTGCTTTCAAAAAAAATCTAGTGTTAACATAGAACAACAGGAGTGTTTTGTTTAATTTTGGAATTTTTAGGGTTTGTTTGGACATTTTTATACATTAACTGGGTTTTCTAGGCATTTTATGTGCATAATTCAAATTTGAACTACATGCACATGCTCCAGTGCATATAAATTGTGTGTGTTCTATTAACCATTCACGTGACGCCATGCCTCACTCTTTTAATGGCTAGGAGGTGTCGTGCGGACATGTGCTTGAGTGCTTGACTAAACCGGAGGCATGCGAGCTGTACTCCAATGTGGAGGCTCACCGGGAAGCGTGCAAGTTGTACGCCGCGCAGGCTCACCGGAAAGCAAGCCCTTTGAATTCCATGGTCGCCCGCGTTGCTCGCATCCTCTCCATTAATGGCGCGCAAGCCGCAGTTTAATTCAATTTTTAAATCTAAAACACTCATTGCAAACGTTTTAGTTAGAACACCGGTATGCAAAACCGACAACTTCCCCAGGAAGTGTCACACCCTGATTTTCATGCCACAACATTTAAGCTAATAATCCATGATAAAATGTGGCTTGACAAAAACTTTTGAGTGTTTTGGTCTTTGCTTGATTTGATTTTTGTCTGCTGTTTGCAAGTGCTCTAAAAATCAAATAAATCCTCCAACTCTTATACTCCTTCTCCTCGATCCAAAAACCTTGCCCAATGATCATGCCATGTGTATAGGACATAAAAATAATTTCTACCAAAAATAATTTGGCCAAATAGTATTTTCAAAAATTAGTTTTCCAAACACCCCTAAATTGAGATTTCCACTGCAAGTACTTAATTAAGGGCAGTAAAAATATTTCCAAAAATATATTTGACTCCTATTAGATATAGGACACCCATAAACCCCAAAAATTGAATTTTTAAACTTCTTTTCTTATTTTATTTAAAGGCTTTTTCTCAAGGCCAGAAATGGACTTTAATAGGTTAAAATTATTTTAAAGCTTCAAAAATATTTGGGAAAATTCAAGGAAACTCAGTGGACATATATTTTCCATATATAAGAGTTTCAACACATGGTCATGTTCAAAATATTGGTCAAAACCCTCAAAAACCCTTTCTGGATATTTCAAGCTTTTGAAATATTTACAAAGGAAATATTCTCAAAAAAATTCCAAGAAAATTCTAGCATGTCATATATGACATGTTTGATGGTCTTGACAAGTATCATGTCTTGGAGAACAATATAACATCATCAAATCCCCTCAAAACCATTTCTGTCCATTTTGAAGTTTGAGCAACTTTACATTGCAAACATGTCCAAATGTTCTCAAACCTTGTGAACATGCTCAAATGGTCTAATAATTCATCTAGACCAAATGGTACAAGTTTGAGCAAATGTTATCTTGATCAAAGTGCCCCAAAATCCTTCCTGTCCAGAACCAAATTTGAACAACTCTACATTGGCAACTTTCTCCTTTTGATCTCAACTTTTGTGGACATGTTCAGAACCTCAAATGATGACACTACACCAAGTGGTGCATCAAGGAGAATAGATTTGCATGGCTAAATCTTGGAAAGTCCATTTCTGTTGATTTCTAGGGTTTACCAAAGTGCATTGTCAACTTTCTTCAAATGAGCTCCAACTTGGTGATCAACCTCATTTCTATATGACACTTGATCCTGTTAATCTTCATATCATTTGGAATACATTTGCTTGCCCAAACCACCATCAAACACCTTCTGGCAGAAACTTGAAATTCATGTTTCGTCCATTTCCACTAATCTCCATGAGCTCAACTTGTTCCCACAGCCTCATCTGCTCCTCGTTTACCTCTTGCATGCTTGGCTGCCCAAGGGGCAATGATTAAGGGGGGCAGAGACCCATTTTCCTTTCGGGACAACCACCTCCCCCTCCCTTTCTCATCTTTCTCTCACTCCTGGCAAGTTCCAGAGCATCCAAGGCCTCCACCCCTCTTGTTTATTCCTCCTTCAGACGCCAGACGCAAGTGGGCGTGTGAGGACGCGAGAAAAAGCCATGGGTGCCGGCCATTTGCGCGCTCTGGAGCACATCAGCGTGCTCCCGACCATTGACGCCGCGTCCCCCGACCACCTCGAGCCTCTCCCTTGCGCCAGTCGAGGTGCCTCGACGTCCGCAACATGCCACCATGCTGGCCCCCCTCCTTCCCCTCTCTGTCCTGCCCTTGCCGCGCGTGCCAAGAGCCGCCCGAGCCCGCCAATGCGTGTGCGAGCTTGTGGCTCCACCCGGAGCTCGCCACGCTCCTTCTCTTCCTTCCTGGCGCCCTACTCGACTCCCACGAATGTCGTAGACATCCCCGAGCCTCCTCCCGTGGCCACTGCGGCCATTTCCGCACGTGCCCGTAGGCCACTTCCATGGTCAGCCACGGCCTCGCTATATAAGGCCGCCCGAGGCCTATCTCTGGAGCCCTTTCGCCCTCTCTCCCTCCCGTATGTCACCCAGACCAAGCCAACCCTCTCGCCGAGCCCTCCGTCGCTCCCCATGGCCGGAGCAGAGCCGCCGGACTCCGCCTAAGTTCGCGCCCACCACTCCTCCTCCTCCCCTCTAGACCACTCTAGCGCCCCCTCACCACCACCGCCGACTCGCCCCGCACTCCATTCCCTCCTCCCCGCGCCTACCATGCAGTCCCAAACATCGCCGACGGCCTCCTCCGCGGCCACCCAAGCCATCGCTGATGTAGCCCTCCACGGCATGCGTGCAGCACATGGATGGGTGCGGCATGGCCTCCTGAGCACGCCGATGGGCGGAGCGTCGCCGGAGACGCTCTGTAGCCCCGGCAATCGCCGGCGGGAGCCGCTCCTCCCCGCGGCCAGAGCGCGCGCGGGAGGTTGAAGGCGACCTGTAGCTGGGCCCCGCGCGTCAGCGACCCAGTGGGCAGGCCCCGCCGTTTAAGTGGAGACGGGCCGGGCGAAATGCGCCTTCGACGTCGCCCCGTCGCCCACGTGGCCGAGCCGCTGGGCCAGCCCAGTGCGCTGCGGCACTATGCTGCACCCAGTGCGCAGTATAGGTATAAATCCCCCCTCCTTTGTCTTTTTCTATTTCCTGAAACTTGTAAAATCTCCCAAATATTCATATTACCTCCAAATTTGATGAATCAAATTTCTACTGACTCCATAAATGAAGTTCTATTTAATGGGCCATAGTGGACATTTTTGTGGTTCTTGGTTTTCACTGGACCCTTTAAAAAGGTCATTTATCCACATAAGTCCACTTCCAAGATCCATATTATATTCATTTGGACTCCACATCCAGTGAAACGAATTTCTAAATGTTTCTAAAATCATGCCTGATTTAATGAGTACTTTTACTCATTTTTATAGAAGGCATTCTATGGACAACTTGCAGATCCATTGAATCCATTTATTCCATCATATTGAAATGTTCAGAAATAACCACTGACCCAATTCCAATGAAACAACTCTGGTTATTTTTCATATAACCAGAGAAGTCCTAGGCAACTACTTCATGACAGAGTTAACACAAGAAACCTGCTGAGAAGGAAGAATTTTTTTCTGGAAGCATACAATTGTGCAGTTAGTGACTGTCTATAGGAGGAAACACTTCATCATCTTTTTTGGGGATGCCCATTTGTGCAACAATGCTGGGACTTTATTTGTCCAACAAGAACACCGAATCTATCAGTGTTGGAAGCGTTCCAAGATCTAAAGGACAAGCTAAATTAACCCTTCTACATGGAGATCATCATTCTTGGTGCATGGGCCATGTGGATAACCAGAAACAACAAAATTTTCGAAAACATTGCTCCATCTTTTCAAGGATGGAAGTTCATTTTCCTAGAGGAGTTGAAGCTTTTAAGGTTCAGAATGAAGAAAAAGCATGAGAGCCATTTCAATCTTTGGCTTGAGGACCTGTTGTAATTTTCTTTCTTTCTTAGCCTAGTTTCTTTCTTTCTTTTTTAGTCTCTAGTTTCTAGTTTTTTAGTTTTTCTTTCTATAGGCTTACCTCAAGCCTGTATGACTTCCTGTTTATTTGCTTTATATATAAAAAAATTGCAGTGGGGTTTTACCCTACTGTTTATAGTTCAAAAAAAAGTCCTAGAAAAGTCAACTTCATATTTTTAGAACACTTTTAGTTTCTGCCTTGTTGTGTTGCTTATTGTGATTATTTTCGACGTTAGTTGACGAAGTAGATGGAGTACTGGGGGATGGACCTGAAGACTTGAAGACTCTGATGAACCAGGCAAGCAGCCCTTTGACCATGATGAACCCTTTTTATCATAGTAACATTTCTTTCCATGATTTGTTGAATGCATGATATCTTGAATGGCAACCTTGCTAGGTTTGCCTTCGTTGCACACCCCGTTGATACTTGCATTGTTCATGACTCTATCCTTGTTTAGAGTTGTGTTGGTGAGTTGTAGAAATATGCTATGGTTGTTGGCTGAGCAAAATGGGTCAGGATTATGCATGGAAAGGAACATGTGTGGTTGACATACCTGCAAATAGCCCAGTGGGTGCCACTAATGCCCCTGGGAGATGATGATGAACTAGGTCACTACTTGGTGGAGAGGTAGTGTACCGAGCCTTGATGAAAGTGTTGTTTACAGAGACGGATTAGATTTAAGATTTGTTGACTGACCCAACCCTACATGCGCAACCACTCTACCCTTATATGGGAAAGGGCATTATTGATTACCTAGGCCGATACTAGCATGGTGACCACATTACTAGTGACGGGGGTGGCATGAGGTCACTCTCGGGACGGGGTCGTGCTTGGATAGGCGGCCATGACTATTTTCACAGGGCACCGGACACACTGTTGGTCCCTGCGTGTATATGTGATAATGAAAAGGGCAGAGTCCCAAGATCTTGATGTTTATACACAAAGGTCGTGTACCAACGAGTGGACCCTATGTTAGTGTCGTCTAGGGAAAGATGGTGATCGGGTGCTTCCCCCGAGTACTTGAGGTACTGCGGGATCGTGGACGACACGAAAGCTTCCCGAATCGTGTGGGTAAAGTGTGCAACCTCTGCAGAGTGTCAAACTATTCGAATAGCCGTGTCCATGGTCAAGGATGGTTGGGTGGTGCTGCTTAGACTATGTCCATATGTTTCTAACAAACAACACAGTTTGGTGATATTGATGATGTGACTCGTGAGGAAGTCACGATGAGCTTGAGCATGAGTTGTTCATAACTCTTCCTCGATGTTGATGTCTGTAACCTCCTGATACTGGTTGCAGACGCATTCATGTCCTTGATAAATGTTGATCATACTTGCATGAGAAAAACTAGCTTTCTGCAAATATTGCAATTAAGGAGTAGAGCTTTGCATAATTATTTTGTTATCACTTTTGGGTTGCTTGCGAGTACATTCAAAGTACTCATTGGCTTGCCACTAGTTATTTTATTGGCCAGGCATGAAAGACAAGATGTATTGAAGAGTTCTTTGGTGACGATCATGCGAGCGAGGATGCTTCCCAGTCAGAATGCCTGTAGGGTTAAGGCAGATGGCAGGAGTCCAAGTTATTGACGAAGGTTTCCGCTGCAATGTTATACTCAAGACTTGACCATAATGGTCATAATTTATGTAAGACGGTATGTATGGATGTAAGACTCTTGTTATTCAGCTTCTGTGTGTTCAGTGAGCATTGATCTCTGGGATCATTGTACACGTGCAATAGGTGATCACGACTTATGAGTCGGGGTCCCCACAGAGCTGGTATCAGAGCCATCCTGACTGCAGGAAGCCTTAGTTAGCATGGTCGTTAGTTAGGGTAAAGCTATTTTCAAAACTATTACTAATTTTCAAAACTATCTATACTTCTCTTCCCCTTCTGAATTTTTTGAAAACTAAGATATACTTTCCTCTTCCCCCTCAAATTTAATGGTCGCTCGAATCCTTATGCCCCTGACCACAGGATTCCTTGTAATCCTCATGGATAATCTAGAAGGAGGATGCCTTGCCAGACACTCACCCACCTCTTCTAAACACACGATTGGCAACACCACAGCAAGATGATGCCAACAGAAGGTACGCCCTCAAGGAATGAGGACATGAAGACCCAGAGGATGGTGACACCTTTGAAATTGCCCCGGGATTATGAAACCTTGGCCTATGATGACCAGGGCATAGGATAAGCAAGATCATGATATACATCGCTAGTAGAGCAACCCTGCCCTTATCATTGTTGCATCGGCAACCACCGGTGGAAGAGAACCTAGCCATTTGGTCCGCCTCACTATAGTGAGCAGGAAAATGGTTCTCTTCATCCCCTGCTCTCGGTGGCGATACTGGCAACAGTGTATCCGATAGATTGGACCTCTACTATGCCTTGTTAGTGTCATTACATAAAGGATTGCCTACCTGGTACACTCGACGCCTTAGAAGGCAAAAGGGATCGTCATGATTAAGAAGACAAGTGGAGACCAAGTCAATGCCAGCTACAAGGAGCCACCTTCACCCCATCACTCCAACAGGCGAGAAGTTGTTGAAGACTCTTCAAGCTCAATCGGGATCGTTTCATCGAACAACTACAAGAGACGTAGCAACACCTGAGGAAAACCCGGAAGACTGCACGAGGCACAAGGCACGACTACTGAGTCCAAGAACCCCTAGGGTAGGATAAGTCGTGTACCCCCTATGCGCAGTTGAGTCTATATGATGGTTCGAATAGAACCATGATTGTGTGTTGCTTGCTTTTTATTATTTATGTTTTGATATCAGTCGCCCTTTTTTCCCTAGGCAACTAGTACGCGGCTATATCACCTGCCTTATTTTATTGTTTGTGTTTGGCCCTTCGGCACCCGTTTGTTTGCACTTGGACTATAGAACCCCCTTTAGGCATCCCCCTCCTCTATGCTACTTTTCCCTCTCATCTCTCTCTCCTCAACTGAAGACCGGCAAGATAAGCTACACCAAAGATTCTGCCTCGGCAACCAACTAGCAATGAAGACTTCTGCTACGACCTCCACGACCAAGTGCAACCCCGTAGAATTATGTTCAACCCTCCAGATCATACACCCATCCCTAGACCCTTCGAGACTTCACGATATACCCCAGAACGAATCCTTAACCATGAGGTTAACCCGCAGAATTGCAAGGTAACCAGTTAAGCCTCTGTAAACCTTGCACAGCACTGGGTTCATTATGGAACTAGTGGACGTAATGAGCAAGCACATTGTCATCCTAATATAGCACAAGAATTAACGATGCCATAGGAAAGACCAGTTTGGGGATATATGAATAGAGGACTAATGACTTGACGAGTTTATATCAGTGACCTTGAGGGATTATCTGAGACTCCTTGGTGGATCATAAGGCTTTCATATTGGTAGAAGAACTTGGTGGGATCATCTTAATAAGATAGCATGACTTTCATTACCCCCGAGTAAATTGGATTTAGTAGGACAATTAAGATCGCAAGCTAAAGATCCTTGGCAGTATAAGGATTTGACTTAGCCAGGGGGTATCGAAAGGAGATAGATGATATTACAATAACGACTTGGGGAAAGGTGAGGAAATTCTCGTTGGACATGAGATTTGGATTTAAGTAGGTGATTCTAGTTGAATATAGATGCTAAGTATGTCTACATGGTTTGGAGTAAATTGGATTTAGACTGATGATCTCGATCATGATACCATGTTTCTCGGTGGACGATAAACTAGGAGGTTGGATTAATTGTTGGAGTTGATTTAGGGATCTATATAAGATTGACTTTGGAGTTTACTCGACCATGGTAATGGAAATTGGTGGACTGACTATAGTAAGGCTGGACCTTTTCAAGGATTATAGAATTAGAGGATATTAAAAGATCTTGTGGAACACCATAGAGATTGGATTTGTAGAACTACTGGATCATGTAGTGATTGGTGTAGTTAATGGGTTGCTGGAGTTGATTCATAGGAAGGAAACAAGATCTTGGAGTGGCTTGTGATGTGTTTCCTTAGGATAAAGATGCTTGTATATTCTACCCATGGATTTTTAGGGCTAGACATACATATGAGTTTGGGGATTGTAGACATATATGATTTTGTTAGACCTCCTCTCGAGAGTCATGAGGATAATAATAGTATGAGTAATGATTGGAGCTGACCTACACGGGTTAGTACTTTCGGTGGTATAAGGTGATCTGTTTGGAGAAAGAACAATTGGCATCTCAGAAACTATGCTCAAGGATGGGATGATAAACATTCACTCGCACACTAGAATCCTTGAAACCCTTAAGCCTTACCAAGCCACATCATGGTAGGATCATTACCTTGGGCCTTGACTCTAGGTCGAGAAGACCCTAACCAATACTCAACCTGACCCCCACCGATACCCCAACCTATACCCTATGTACCCCGTGGGCAACTCTTCACGGAGTACTCGAACAAGCTGGTTGTCATCGTTATTTGAGGACATACCTGTCCACCCGAACACGAAAGATGAACCGTTCAGCTGGTTAGGGGATTTCTGAAGACCGCCAAGTCAAGGAGGAAGAACCATACCAACCACCATCATCAAGGAGTGAACTTTCTCGTCGGAGACCACGTTTATCTGCAAGCCACTTCCCTCTAAGGAACCAAGCATTTCCATGACAAGGGAACCCACACCAAGATTCATTGGCCCTCTTTGAGATCACTCCAAGATTTAACAACCCCCTCTAAGGTCACTACAAGACGAAGAGAAAATGGCTACCAGCTAGAGTTACCACCTGACTCACCCATTGTGCAGCGTTTTTCCACACGACACCACTCCGGAAACATTTCCAACTTCCTAACTAGCCCGGTCTCTACAAGGACATCGGTCACCGAGCCATCGACCTCCAGTTCAATATGACCTATATGAGAGGCCATTAGCAACCTGGATCAAGCAGAACGTCACACACGAAGCCACATCATCAAGTACTTCAAGGTTCAATGGAGCACCACACGGAAGAAGAAGCTGTATGAGGACGTGAAGACTACCCCAGATCCAAGTTTCCATACTCCTTTCCGCGCCTAGTTTGGGAATCTCGGGGACGAGATTCTTGTAAGGGGGGCAGGTCTGTCACACCCTGATTTTCATGCCATAACACTTAAGCTAATAATCCATGATAAATTGTGGCTTGACAAAAACTTTTGAGTGTTTTGGTCTTTGCTTGATTTGATTTTTGTCTGCTGTTTGCAAGTGCTCTAAAAATCAAATAAATCCTCCAACTCTTATACTCCTTCTCCTTGATCCAAAAACCTTGCCCAATGATCATGCCATGTGTATAGGACATAAAAATAATTTCTACCAAAAATAATTTGGCCCAATAGTATTTTCAAAATTTAGTTTTCCAAAAACCCTAAATTGAGATTTGCACTACAAGTACTTAATTAAGGGCAGTAAAAATATTTCCAAAAATATATTTGACTCCTATTAGATATAGGACACCAGTAAACCCCAAAAATATAATTTTAAAAATTCTTTTCTTATTTTATTTAAAGGCTTTTTCTTAAGGCCGGAAATAGTCTTTAATAGGTTAAAATTATTTTAAAGCTTCAAAAATATTTGAGAAAAATCAGGGAAACTCAGTGGACATATAGTTTCCATATATAAGAGTTTCAACACATGGTCAGGTTCAAAATATTGGTCAAAATCCTCAAAAACCCTTTCTGGATATTTCAAGCTTTTGAAATATTTACAAGGGAAATATTCTCAAAAAATTCCAAGAAAATTCTAGCATGTCATATATGACATTTTTTATGATCTTGACAAGTATCATGTCTTGGAGAGCAATATAACATCATCAAATCCCCTCAAAACCATTTCTGTCCATTTTGAAGATTGAGCAACTTTACATTGCCAAACATGTCCAAATGTTCTCAAACCTTGTGCACATGCTCAAATAGTCTAATAATTCATCTAGACCAAATGGTACAAGTTTGAGAAAATGTTATCTTGATCAAAGTGCCCCAAAACCCTTCCTGTCCAGGACCAAATTTGAACAACTCTACATTGGCAACTTTCTCCTTTTGATCTCAACTTTTTTGGACATGTTCAGAACCTCAAGTGATGATACTACACCAAGTGGTGCATTAAGGAGAATAGATTTGCATGGCTAAATCTTGGAAAGTCCATTTCTCTTGATTTCTAGGGTTTACCAAAGTTGCATTGTCAACTTTCTTCAAATGAGCTCCAACTTGGTGATCAACCTCTTTTCTATATGACGCTTGATCCTGTTGATCTTCATATCATTTGGAATCCATTTGCGTTCCCAAACCACCATCAAACACCTTCTGGCAGAAACTTAAAATGCATGTTTCGTCCATTTCCACTAATCTCCATGAGCTCAACTTGTTCCCACAGCCTCATCTGCTCCTCGTTTACCTCCTGCATGCTTGGCTGCCCAACGGCAATGATTAAGGGGGGCAGAGACCCATTTTCCTCTCTGGACAGCCACCTCCCCCTCCCTTTCTCATCTCTCTCTCACTCTTGGCAAGTTCCAAAGCATCCAAGGCCTTCACCCCTCTTGTTTATTCCTCCTTTAGACGCCAGACGCAAGTGGGCGCGTGAGGACGCGAGAAAAAGCTGCGGGTGCCGGCCATTTGCGCACTCTGGAGCACGTCAGCGTGCTCCCGACCGTTGACGCCGCGTCCCCCGACCACGTCGAGCCTCCCCCTTGCGCCAGTCGGGTGCCTCGACATCCGCAACACGCCACCATGCTGGCCCCCCTCCTTCCCCTCTCTGTCCTGCCCGTGCCGCGCGTGCCCAGATCCACCCGAGCCCGCCAATGCGCGTGCGAGCTCGTGGCTCCACCCGGAGCTCGCCCCGCTCCCTCTCTTCGTTCCTGACGCCCTACTCGACTCCCACGAACGCCGTAGACAGCCCCGAGCCTCCTCCCGTGGCCACTGCAGCCATTTCCGCGGGTGCCCGTAGGCCACGACCACGGTGATCCATGGCCTCGCTATATAAGGCCGCCCGAGGCCTATCTCTGGAGCCCTTTCGCCCTCTCTCCCTCCCATACGTCACCCAGACCCAGACAACCCTCTCGCCGAGCCCTCCGTCATTCCCCATGGCTGGAGCCGAGCCGCCGGACTCCGCCTAAGTTCGCACCCACCACTCCTCCTCCTCCCCTCTAGACCACTCCAGCGCCCCCTCACCACCACCGCCGACTTGCCCCGCACTTCATTCCCTCCTCCCCGCGCCTGCCACATAGTCCCAAACATCGTCGACGGCCTCCTCTGCGGCCACCCAAGCCATCGCTGCTACAGCCCTCCACGGCATGCGTGCAGCACATGGATGGGTGTGGGGTGGCCTCCTGAGCACGCCGGTGGGCGGAGCATCGCCGGAGACGCTCTGTAGCCCCGGCAATCGTCGCGGGAGCCGCTCCTCCCAGCGGTCGGAGCGCGCGCGGGAGGTTGAAGGTGACCTGCAGTTGGGCCCCGCGCGTCAGCGACCTAGTGGGCGGGCCCTGCCATTTAAGTGGAGACGGGTCGGGCGAAATGCGCCTTCAACGTCGCCCCGTCGCCCGCGTGGCGGAGCCACTGGGTCGGCCCAGTGTGCTGCGGCACTATGCTGCACCCAGTGTGCAGTATAGGTATAAATCCCCCCTCCTTTGTCTTTTTCTTTTTCCTGAAACTTGTAAAATCTCCCAAATATTCATATTACCTCCAAATTTGATGAATCAAATTTCTACTGACTCCATAAATGAGTTCTATTTAATGGGCCATAGTGGACATTTTTGTTGTTCTTGGTTTTCAGTGGACCCTTTAAAAAGGTCATTTATCCACATAAGTCCACTTCCAAGAGCCATATTATATTCATTTGGACTCCAAATCCAGTGAAACCAATTTCTAAATGTTTCTAAAATCATGCCTGATTTAATGGGTACTTTTACTCATTTTTATAAAAGGCATTCAGTGGACAACTTGCAGGTCCATTGAATGCATTTATTCCATCATATTGAAATGTTCAGAAATAACCACTGACCCAATTCCAATGAAACCACTCTGGTTATTTTTCATATAACCAGAGAAGTCCTAGAAAAGTCAAATTCATATTTTAGAGCACTTTTAGTTTCTTCCTTGTTGTGTTGCTTATTGTGATTATTTCTGACGTTAGTTGACGAAGTAGACGGAGTACTGGGGGAAGGACCTGAAGACTTGAAGACTCTGATGAACCAGGCAAGCAGCGCTTTGACCATGATGAACCCTTTTTATCATAGTAACATTTCTTTCCGTGATTTGTTGAATGCATGATATGTTGAATGGCAACCTTGCTAGGTTTGCTTCGTTGCACACCCCGTTGATACTTGCATTGTTCATGACTCTATCCTTGTTTAGAGTTGTGTTGGTGAGTTGTAGAAATATGCTATGGTTGTTGGCTGAGCAAAATGGGTCAGGATTATGCATGGAAAGGAACAGGTGTGGTTGACATACTTGCAAATAGCCCAGTGGGTGCCCCTAATGCCCCTGGGAGATGATGATGAACTAGGTCACTACTTGGTGGAGAGGTAGTGTACCGAGGCTTGATGAAAGTGTTGTTTACAGAGACGGATTAGATTTAAGATTTGTTCACTATCCCAACTCTACATGTGCAACCACTCTACCCTTATATGGTAAAGGGCATTATTGATTACCTAGGCCGATACTAGCATGGTGCCCACATTACTAGTGATGGGGGTGACATGAGGTCACTCTCGGGACGGGGTCGTGCTTGGATAGGCGGCCATGACTGTTTTCACAGGGCACCGGACACACCGTTGGTCCCTGCGTGTATGTGTGATAATGAAAAGGGCAGAGTCCCAAGATCTTGATGTTTATACACAAATGTCATGTACCAATGAGTGGACCCTATGTTAGTGTCGCCTAGGGAAAGATGGTGATCGGGTGCTTCCCCCGAGTACTTGAGGTACTGCGGGATCGTGGACGACACGAAAGCTTCCCGGATCTTGTGGGTAAAGGGTACAACCTCTGCAGAGTGTCAAACTATTCGAATAGCCGTGTCCACGGTCAAGGACGGTTGGGTGGTGCTGCTTAGACTATCTCCGTATGTTTCTAACAAACAACACAGTTTGGTGATATTGATGATGTGACTCGTGAGGAAGTCATGATGAGCTTGAGCATGAGTTGCTCATAACTCTTCCTCGATGTTGATGTATGTAACCTCCTGATACTAGTTGCAGACGCATTCATGTCCTTGATAAATGTTGATCATACTTGCATGAGAAAAACTAGCTTTCCGCAAAAATTGCAATTAAGCAGTAGAGCTTCGCATAATTATTTTGTTATCACTCTTGGGTTGCTTGCGAGTACATTCAAAGTACTCATTGGCTTGCCATTGGTTATATTATTGGCCAGGCATGAAAGACAAGATGTATTGAATAGTTCTTTGGTGACGATCATGCGAGCTAGGACGCTTCCCAGTCAAAATGCATGTAGGGTTAAGGCAGATGGTATGAGTCCAAGTTATTGACGAAGGTTTCCACTGCAATGTTATACTCAAGACTTGACCATAATGGTCATAATTTATGTAAGACGATATGTATGGATGTAAGACTCTTGTTATTCAGCTTCTGTGTGTTCAGTGAGCATTGATATCTGGGATCACTATACATGTGCAATAGGTGATCACGACTTATGAGTCGGGGTCCCCACAGGAAGCCAAGGGAAAATGTGCCTAGCAGGATTTGTGCAGCTCTTGATTGCAAACGTTTTAGTTAGAACACCTATATGCAAACCGACAACTTCGCCAGGAAGCCAAGAGAAAATGTGCCGAGCAGGATTTCTGCAGCTCTTAATTGCAAACATTTTAGATAGAACACCCGTATGCAGAGTGAGAGCTATGGTCTTCCCCCTTAAGTCGAGGGAAAATTCACACCGCAGGATTTGTGCATCCCTTCAATGCAAACGGTTGTTTTGGATGACCCATGTGCAACCACGTACAAATAATTTGGTAAGATTTGCATCTGTCATATTAGGTATGTTGCCATTTGTCAAACTAGAAAATTTGTTGATCTAGTAACATTGCCATTTGTCAATCCTTGTAACGCTGCAGTTTGTCAAAATATGCAGCTAAAAATCACTAGCACTATCTAATTTTTGCAACTAAAATTCAGTAATTAAGCATAGATTTCATTCATAGATTAAGTAGTTGTTCTTAATTTATACAAACAGTTCAACTCAACAGCTGAACTGACCAAACTTTTCCCCAATTGTTGCCAACCACGTACTGAAATAGCTAGTTCAACTATATATACTAGCTAATTTTAAGTACGTTGTATAGTTCCACCACACATCTATAGTCAGATGATCTGAACAAAATAGCCCCCAAATACTACTACTATGGACGGGCATTGTGCTACTTCCGGCAGCCTCTCCTCTGCCGAGCGCGCTCAGTAAGAGGCAGAGGAGGAGGAGGAGCCTACCGACGAGCTAGACAAATGCAACACTGTGCCTGCCGCTGCTGCACGTTCAGCGACGCTCGCCAGCTCGAACGCCCACTGCCGCTCCAGACGATCCCTCTCGAAGCGGCCGGACTGCTCGTAGATCTCCTCATTCCTCGCCTCTACGTCAGCATGTGCTGTGGCCATGGCGACAAGGCGCTCCTCCTCCTCCCGCGGGAACTTGATGTAGCGCGCAAGGTCGCTGACGCACGTGTGGGCCTCCACCTTCTCCTCCCTCCTTCAGGCAGTGGTGGCGGAGCGGGTGATGATCCTGGCGGTCGACGGTGGGCTGGCGGCCACGGCGGCCGACGATGGGGTGGCGGCCACGACCACCACCTCCCACCTTCGGGCCATGGTGGCGGAGCGGGTGATGGCCATAGTGGCCGGCAGTGGGGTGGCGAAGCAGGAGATGGCTCTGGCTTTCGACGGTGGTGTGGCGGCAACGGCGGCCGGCAACAACTGCCGATGGGCAACGGCTGCGGAGTGTGTGGTGGGTGTTCCGCACACACCCAACAGGGACGCCACTCGCACTACACTACGTCGGGGACTGCGCCGCCGCCATGGTGTAGCCTCCCAGCTGGAACTGTCCTCTGATGATGGCGGAGTGGCTGAGCAAAGATGACGGACCGGTGCCATTGGCGATTTTTGGAGAAGCAGACGAGATAAGCTACATGGAGGGAGGGGAAAATGCGATGCAGGACTCGCCGTCCGTGAGGGTTTATATATATATAGCAGGCCGGTAAGCATTGGGATTTTTAGGGATTTCACCGAGTCGGGCAGGAAGCTAGCACGGGAACCTGCGAGGTTGCATGGGAACAGGCTCACCGACGATTCATTGGCGCCACTTCGAGCCACCGTTTGGCCAAAAGAACTCCCCCGCACTGCGCAAGCTTGCGTTGTAAGCCGTCTACGGCAGCGGGGTGACAAGACGTGTGAGAGGAGGACGAAAGGACACGTACACATACGATTAATACAAAGAAAATGTTTGCAATTTAATTACCTACTATACCCCCGTCCTGGTTTATAAGTAGGATTTAACTAATAAAATACGAATGCATGTCGCCAAAGATTATATCAATGGAGTCGTATTTGAACATAGTTTCTAGCTATACCATTTTTGTAAAATGCATTAACACTTTTTGGGTTAAATGGAAGGTTATATAGAAGCAAGCGTTTGCCCGCAACACACACGGCTTATTCCATCACAAACAGCTCGGATGGATCAACTATATGCCATGTATCGCACATGCAACTCTAATATGATTCATGCTTGATGTCTCCAACATCGCTCGCACAGATCATCTTATTTGCCACCTATCACTCTGCCCGCCTCTGCTCGCATCCCTTGCCAAGCTCTGCTCGCCGTTAGGCGCGGCAACATGTTGTGCTCGTCGGTAGGCGTCGCGGTGCCCTCTGCTCGCGTCCGTCGGCGTGCTGGGCTTGTGGACACCTTTTCCTTGCATGTTCTACTGCTATATCCATATATATATATATGGTAGCTCACCGTTGAGGCGACCGCGGAGCGCTCTGCTCGCGTCCCTCCGCGCGCGCTCTGCTAGTGGTTGGGCGTGCACACGATCACGTCGGGGGCCCCATATGCATGCGGTTGCGCCGCGCGCAGTGCCACGCGATGCAGTTACGTGCGGCATGATGGAGTTATGCGCTGCAAATTAGAACTGCCATCAGGGTATGCCGATATTCCTAGCCGTCGGGCTACTATTTTAATTCCCGTGGCCCTTATAACCTTAGTCTCTTCAACCTTTTGATTGCCCCACAACACAACAAGCACACCCACGACAACACATAGAGAGGGGATGTCTAGCGGCGCTCCAATGGAGTTTGGCGAGCATAAAGTGTACACCATCGATCCGGCCGTGGTGGATGACTACATCAATAGCGTTGAGCAGTTGCTTGCTCGAGACAAGTACAAGGTGGTCGGCATTGACCTCCAGTACACCGCCGGTCGTCACGGCCTAGATCAGAAGGTTGTCGTCGCCCTGTTGTGCGTGGGCCATCATGTCATCGTCTACCACTACTGCATGGCCACAGAGCCTTGCGACTATTTCAACAAGTTTGTCAACAGCACCGACTACAAGTTCGCCATGGTGGAAACCAAAGACGATGTAAAAGCGCTCAGTGTTATGGGCTTGGCCTGCAAGAATCTTGTCAAAATCGGTGACCACTACAGGGTCTGGGGCAGCACGAAGAAGGACTCCCTGGTCAAACTCGCCTCGGCCATCATCGACCCCTACTACAAAAAGATGAAGCAGGATGCCCAGAGAACAAGTCATGTATCCTGGCAGAGGGCCTGGATGCGGCAACTGGATGAACCTCACCTCAGGTTCGTAGCCAAGAGCGTGTACACATGCTACTAGATGCATAGGTGGATCGTTGACATGAGGAAGTGACTCATTACCCAAATCGACGAGCCCGAATCGAGCCACAAGCAGAGCAATTGTCACAAGAAGTAGATGATGATCAGATGATCATTTATGCTAGTTAATTAATCATACATGTAATATATAGTTTACTTTATTGGTGTGTGGAAATGTCATGTGTGTAGTAGCCACCTATGTAATTATGCATGTAATAGTTTACTTTGGTGTGTGCAAATGCCATGGTTGTAGTAGCCACCTATGTAAGTGCATGTTAATTTGGTTATGCAACCATGTCCTTATAAGTGTGTATATAATGTTGTTGTTCTGTATGTCGCGTATCACACACATCTTGTTATATTGAACCATTTCTATTCACTTGTCTCAACACAAACAGTTCGGCCGAGTGAACCGCATCCGTATATCGCACACACCTTGACTTGGCTGACCGTTTCTTTTGTGTTTCCTAATCACAAATAGTTCATCAGAGTGAACCGTATGTTGTATATCGCACACACCTTCATCTAGCTGCCCGTTTCTTTTGTTCCTCCTCATCGCAAACAGTTAATTGAACTGAACCGTATGCCCTGCATCGCACACGCAACTAAAATCTGAACTGTGTTTGATGCATCCTCCATCGTAAACGTTTTGCACCTTTTTGATGGTTTTTACACCACCGTTTGCGATTATTGCATCACACACAGTTTCGTCGAAGGGTCTCTGATCGTAGTGTCGCGTTAGCAGCATCCTATAGTAGTGATATCTAATAATGTACGGTTACGACGTTCGAACACACCATTATGCTGTGGTGTTCCAGGTGGCATGAGTTGTGAATCTATTCCACATTGTTTTAAATGAAGGCCAAACTCGTAACTCAAATATTCGCCTCCGCAATCAGACTGTACAAACTTTATTTTCTTGTTACGATGATTCTCCACTTCACTCTGAAATTCTTTGAACCTTTCAAATGTTTCAAACTTGTGTTTCATAAAGTAGATATACCCATATCTGCTCAAACCATCTGTGAAGGAAAGAAAAAATGATACCCGCCGCGAGCCTTAACACTCATCGGACTGCATACATTTGTATATATTATTTCTAGTAAGTCAGTGCCTCGCTCCATTGTTCCGGAGAATGGACTTTTTGTCATATTGCCCATGAGGCATGGTTCGCAAGTATCAAGTGATTCCAAAAGTCCATCCGCATGGAGTTTCTTCATGCGCTTTACACCAATATGATCTAAACGGCAGTGCCACAAGTATGTTGCACTATCATTATCGACTTTGTATCTTTTGGCATCAATATTATGAATATGTGTATCACTATGATTTAGATTCAATAAACCATTTATATTGAGTGTATGACCATAGAAGGTTTTATTCATGTAAATAGAATAACAATTATTCTTTGACTGAAATGAATAACCGTATTGCAATAAACATGATCCAATCATATTCATGCTCAACGAAAATACCAAATAGCATTTATTTTGGTTCGAAGGTAGTGGTGGTGTGCGATGGTGATCTCATCAATCTTTGAATCACATCCAACACACATCGTCACTTCGCCCTCAACTAATCTCTGTTCATTTTGTAACTCCTGTTTCGAGTTACTAATTTTAGCAACTGAATCGGTATCAAATACCTAGGGGCTACTATGAACACTAGTAAAAATACACATCAATAACATGTATATCAAATATACCTTTGTTCACTTTTCCATCCTTCTTATCCGCCAAGCATTTGGGACAGTTCTGTTTCCAGTGACCATTCCCTTTGCAGTAGAAGCACTCAGTTTCAGGCTTAGGTCCAGCTCTGGGTTTCTTCACGGGAGTGGCAACTTGCTTGCCATTCTTCTTGAAGTTCCCTATCTTTCCCTTGCCCTCTTTTCTTGAAACTAGTGGTCTTGTTAACCATCAACACTTGATGCTCTTTCTTGATTTCTACCTTCACTGATTTCAGCATCGTGAAGAGCTTGGGAATTGTTTTCGTCATCCCTTGCATATTATAGTTCATCACGAAGTTCTAGTAACTTGGTGATAGTGACTAGAGAACTCTGTCAATCACTATCTTATCTGGAAGATTAACTCCCACTTGATTCAAGCGTTTGTAGTACCCAGACATTCTGAGCACATGCTCACTAGTTGAGTTATTCTCCTCCATCTTGTAGGCAAAGTACTTGTCAGAGGTCTCATACCTCTCGGCATGGGCATGACTCTAAAATACCAATTTCAACTCTTGGAACATCTCATATGCTTTGTGGCATTCAAAATGTTTTTGAAGTCCTGGTTCTAAGCCGTAAAGCATGGTGCACTAAACTATCAAGTAGTCATCATACCGAGCTTGTCAAACGTTCATAATGTCTGCATCTGCTCCTGCAATAGGTCTGTCACCTAGCGGTGCATCATGGACATAATTCTTCTGTGCAGCAACGAGGATAATCCTCAGATCACGGATCCAGTCCACATCATTGCTACTATCATCTTTCAACTTAGTTTTCTCTAGGAACATATCGAAAAAATAAAATAGGGAAGCTATATGCGAGCTATTGATCTATAACATAGATATGCAAATACTATCGGGACTAAGTTCATGATAAATTAAAGTTCAATTAATCATATTACTTGAGAACTCCCACTCAGATAGACATCCCTCGAGTCATCTAAATGATCACGTGATCCAAATCAACTAAACCATGTCCAATCATCATGTGAGATGGAGTTGTTTTCAATGGTGAACATCTCTATGTTGATCATATCTACTATATGATTCACGTTCGACCTTTTGGTCTCTAGTGTTCCGAGGGCATGTCTGTACATGCTAGGCTCGTCAAGTTTAACCTAAGTATTCCGCATGTGCAAAACTGTCTTGCACCCGTTGTATGTGAACGTAGATCCTATCACACCCGATCATCACGTGGTGTCTCAGCACGAAGAACTTTCGCAACGGTGCATACTCAGGGAGAACACTTATACCTTGAAATTTAGTGAGGGATCATCTTATAATGCTACCGCCGTACTAAGCAAAATAAGATGCATAAAAGATAAACATCGCATGCAATCAAAATATGTGACATGATATGGCCATCATCATCTTGTCCCTTTGATCTCCATCTCCAAAGCAACGTCATGATCTCCATCGTCACCGGCTTGACACCTTAATCTCCATCGTAGCTGTCGGGGAAACGACACCTATGGGATCATGAGGATCCCTTCTACGATTGGCAGGCGCGACATTGTGCAAAGAGCGGGTCTAGTGATCAGTACAAGGAGATTTTACCCAGGTTCGGGCCGCGAGGATGTGTAATACCCTAGTCTTGCTTTGGTGTATATTTGAGTGTTCTTGAGTTCTTGAACGAGCTGCGGTGCATGCCTAGCCAAAAAGGCCCCCTCCTTCCTCAGTACGCCTCGAGAAACCTTTTATAGGTCAAAGGGGACACCGCAGTGGCATACAGGAGGTGGAAAGTGTGTACAGTGTACAAGCTTATCGCCTGACATCACAGGACAAAACGCATTTAATGTGCTACTTAGGTGTCCTCTTGCTTTATCAGGGATAGCAATGAAGCCCGTCCCATTCGTCGCTGCTTTGCCTTGCTTCGACACGCGTCCAGGCCAACAAGGCATGCAGTGCCATGTAGGCTGGCAGGCTACTAAGTTGGTGTGGTGGTCGGGTCTTCACAAAGATCTGCATGCCACCATGCAGATGCTTAACTAGTTGGTCTAGAAGCCATGCACTGCCATGTGGGTACTTGACTAGTTGGTGGGTCGGTCACTGAGCTGGGCCGGCGACAGGGCGGCAAAGCCTTGTCGCAGCCTTGCTGACATTCCCGGCAAGGGTCTTGTCGGGGCCTTGTGAGCGCCCTCAGTAAGGGTCTTGCTAGGGCTTCATGGATGTCTTCGGCAGGAGCCTTGTCGGGGCCTCGTGGGCATCCTCGGCAAGGGGCCTTGTCGGTGTCTTGTCTTCTGGTTCTCTCTAGGCCGTGTAGGCCTTTTTGTCTTCACAAAGATCTGCATGCCACTATGTAGGCGCCTCCCAAGCCTTGGTTCCAATGTTGTCGATGGTGTCAGAACTCTCATGCTCAAGGGTGGTGGCTATACTAGTGTTGGATGAGCTGCCCTGGCAAGGGCCTTATGGGGGCAGCGTAGGCGGCCCCGGCAAGGCTCTAGCCGGGGGAAGCCCATTTGGTCCCTTCGCTCTTCGTGATCCTGGCTTCAGCACTGCCCTGGAAGTCTTGTATCTTTGCTTCCTTCCTCTGCCCCGCTAAGCATGGCCGCAAGTGCGGCTCTGACTGCCAGTGCACAAGTAAAAGGGTACAAAGAAGGCCCCTAGTTTTGTACACCGACAGGAGCCCCTGGGCCTAGGCCACACATAAGCGCGACGCATTGTGGGGCTAGGCCCAGAACGGTGCGCGGGCACGCGGGGCCGAGTTTTTACTGTGGTAATTCCTTCGCCACTTGCGCTTTCCCACGACCCACATTGAATGCGTGACGCGTGGGACGTGCGCGGAGTGACCGCAGCATGCTTGCATCACCCCATGGTAAATAGTAAAGAGGTGGTCCGCGTCCCCCTCGTAAAAACAAAGGAAGCCGCAGGGGCGCGTCCCATTTACTAAGTGGACTCGTGTCATGGCCATTATGGGGCACGAAACAGCCGTTCCACTTGTCATCTAAATCCTAGCTCGCCCGCCACGTGTCCCCCATGCCTCGAGGAGGGAAGGCGATGGGCACAA
>NC_057801.1:116588165-116618280 GCF_018294505.1 Triticum aestivum | reverse complement strand
GCTGATTGGAGTAGCGGGTTGGTCCTGTCGCCTCGCGCCCCCGATGGCTGGATTGGTTGATTGGGGCAGCCGCCTTCAGGCTCGTTTGGCCATACCCCCTATAAAAAGGGGAGAGGGACAGTGTCTTCCCGCATTCGTCTTCTTCCAGTTTGATCCCTTCCCTCCCCTTGCCATGGTGAGAGGGCACGGTCATGGCCGTCCTTCCGTGGAGGTGACTAGGTCTTCCTCCTGCCAGAGAGCCGCGGCGGTTAAGGAAGAGCCTGACGCCCAAGGTGAAGGCCACGCTCGAGGCAGAGGCGCTGGATGGGGCCGCGGTCGGCGAGGCGGTCGAGGCATAGGTGGGCGTGGAAGGGGGACACCCACGTCGTCACCATCTCCGTCGCCATCTCCTCCACCATCTCCGCCTGCTTCGTCAAGCAGCCATGTCGGGGACACGGCGCTGGAGTTTATGCTGTAGTAGCGCGAGCCGCCGTGCAGCCGCCTTCGCCTTCTCGAGGTGTTTGCGAGGGTGCCAGAGATTGACCAGCCACCGAGGTTGAGGCTTCACATGAAGGGGCGTTGCAATGGCGACATGTGCGTGAACACAAGGTTCCTCATTCCTCATGTGATGCTCCTCCGTCGGGGTTGGAAGACCTTCGCACACGCTCACTTCTTGATGAAGGGGCCCGTTCTCCACTTCAAATTAGTGGAGAGCGATCTGCTCTCCGTCAAGATCTTTGGGCGCTCGGGAATCAGGTTAGGGTGTTGCGCGGAGAGCTTGACCGATGACAAAAGCTCCTCCTCGAGCGATAGTGACTAGGAGGATACCGGTGGGGAGGACGACGGGGACGGGTCCGACTAGGCGTCGGACACACCGTCCTCAGGTGACACCGGCAGCACCATCATCTGCACCAGGCCTTTCTCCCGGCAGAGTGATTTGTCGGGGGCGGGACCAGCTCCTTTAACTTCTTGGGGTCGCCTCCTTGGGCGGCTGGCATGGGAAGACCGGAGAAGACGAAGAAGGCGGGTGGCGGGCCATCAAGTCGGAGTATGATGGCACTGACGCCTTCGTCTCGTATTGCCGGCCCGCTGCCTCATCTTTCGACACTTCTCCCGACGCCATCATCACCAGCCCTCTTCTGGACGGCCACCGGGATGTTCTCTTGGTGTCTTCTGCTGCTCGTATCTCGCCTAGGCACTCCTTTTGCCCTTCTGCCATCTTGGTCCATTTCCTGGGGAGAGGGACAAGAAAGGGATTACGGGCATCTTATCTATTTTTAGTTTTTAAGCCTGCGGGCACTTATCGGATTTAAACCTTATAATCCCCTTGCTCATGTTTACATTTTGTATGAATTGTACTTGTTAACAACATATTAATGAAGAAAAGGGTGTTTTGCCGGGTTCTTTTGTACGTGAGCGAGACCCACACCAAGGAATGAATCCTTGTTATTTTTAAGATAAACATCGTCACCCGGCAACAGACCTTGCCGTCCTCCAACTATATAGCTCGACTACACTCATGCCCTTGGCAGAGGTAGGGGCAAAGTAGGGTTAGTCCCTTTGCTCGTTCCCTTCCCATCGCACTACAACCAAATTCCGGCCCAAAGTAAGGTTTTTGGACATGGGAAAGAGGGAGCACGACTGTATAAGAGTGAGCGAAGTTTCGTACGTTCAAGCCCCATACGCAAGTGTAGAGTGGGGGTGAAAGACTTATCTGATTCTGCAGCCCCCGGCAACCTTGGCTTGCCGTGGTCGGATATCTGGATCTGCAGCCCCCGGCAGCCTTGGCTTGTCGGGGTTGGGGCGTCGGCCTGTTTCCTTTCCTCCAAACAGCTCAGCAGAAATGCCTGCACATCCTGCGAACCAAAAGAAAGGACAGGAAGGAACAGAGAGACGCACACTTGACCTCTATGCTAGGGGATAGTCCCCTCTAAGCACTATCAACCCTAACAAAGAGAGAGACTCAACCTTGCATGCATGCTAAAACTTAGGGCGCCAGCGCTTCATTTATTTATCTATTGCTCAGGGTTTGCGCCTGGCTTTGTACAAAGGGTTACATGCCTTGCTGGCAAGGCTTGTACAAAAGGTGGTCTGTCGGGAGGCCTAGAAACCGCGCCTCATGGGTAAAACTTGCGAAGATGTTCCATGTTCCAGGAGTTGCTCACTGGAATACCATCTTTGGTCTCCAGGCGGACTGCGCCAGGCCTGGTGACTCGTATTACCTGATAAGGGCCTTCCCACTTTGGCGTCAACTTGTTAGAATTCTTGGCCGACTGAACGCGCCGAAGAACAAGCTCGCCTTCCTCAAAGCTTCGGGCATGGCCCTTGCGGCTATGGTAGCGGCGCAAGGCTTGCTGGTAGCGTGCAGCTCGCAAAGTCGCCCGAATACGATCTTCCTCAAGGAGGTCGCGTCATCTTGCTGCAACTACTCTTGCTCAATCTCATCATAAGCGAGCACTCGAGGTGACCCGTATGTGAGTTCCATGGGGAGATCTGCTTCTGCCCCGTATACCAGGGCAAAGGGTGTCTGGACGGTGCCTCGATTTGGCGTCGTTCTGATAGACCAAAGAACCGTTGGCACCTCATCAATCCAGCGCCTTCCGCACTTGTGTAGCCTGTCAAAAGTCCCGGTCTTGAGGCCTCGCAGTACTTCAGCATTCACCCTCTCTGCCTGTCCGTTGCTTCGTGGATGTGCAACAGAAGCAAAATAGACCTTGTTGGCGAGGTCTTGAATGTATTGCATGAAGGTGCGGCTTGTGAACTTCATGCCGTTGTCGGTGATGACCCTATTCGGCACCCCAAAACGACAAACTAGCCCTTTGAAGAACTTGACGGCTGACTGTGTTGTCACCTTTCTCACTGCTTCCACTTCTGGCCACTCTGTGAACTTGTCGATCGCGACGTACAAGTACTCAAAGCCCCCGAAAACACGGGGGAAGGGGCCCAGTATGTCGAGCCCCCAGACCGAAAATGGCCAGGAGAGAGGGATTGTCTGGAGAGCTTGAGCTGGCTGATGGAGCTTCTTTGAATGGAACTGACATGCTTCACACTTGGTTACTAGTGTAGTTGCATCCTGGAGGGTTGTGGGCCAAAAGAAACCTTGCCGGAATGCCTTGCCGCCAAGGGCCCTCGACCCTATGTGAGAGCCACATATGCCTCAATGTATCTCTGTCAACACCTCCAGTACGTCCTCCTGAGGAATGCACTTTAACTTCACGCAGTTTGGTCTCCTTCTGTACAGGGTATCATCCACAAACTGGTACATGCTGGACCGACGTGCTACTCTCTCTGCTTCTTCCTGATCCTCAGGGAGTTCCCCTGTTTGGAGGAAACGGACGGTGCGATGCACCCATGCCGGAGCCTGGGGCTCGACGGCAAGGACTAAAGGCTCATCTTTGGCCGTAGAAGCAGTTGCCTCTACGGTCAGGGCCCGGGGCCCTGCCGGAGGTTGTTTCCCCTCGACAAGCTCGAGGTACCCGGCAACCTCCTTGTCGGCGGCTCCTGGGGGCTCGGCGGGAAGGTACTTGCCGGGGCTTGTCTTCCTTCGCTTGTTCTACCCTGCCGATGGTTCAATGGATGGCTAAGTTAATTGAAGTACAAAGGTACCTGGTTCCATAGGCAACTTGAGGCTAGCGCATTTTGACAGGTCATCGGCAATGTTGTTCTCTGCTCGGGGAACATGCTCTACCTGTAGACCGTCAAAACGTTCTTCCAACTTCCTCACTTAATCCACATAGGCCTCCATCAATGGGCTCTGGTAATCCTTGTTAACTTGCTTGACGACGAGCTGCGAATCACCTCTGACGATGAGCTTCCTGATTCCAAGGTCTGCCGTGATCCTGAGACCGACAAGCGACCCCTCATACTCCACCGTGTTATTCATTGATTTTTCCTGGGGAAAATGCATCTGGATCAAGTACTTGAGGCTCTCTCTGGTGGGTGCGATGAGTAGCACACCGGCACCAGCACCTTGAAGTGAGAAAGCTCCATCAAATACATAATCGAATAGTGGCACGTCTCCTTGCCGGGAAGGGTGGTCTCCTGAATCTCTTCGCCGGGCATTGCATACCATTCTGCTATGAACTCTGCCAAGGCTCGTCTCTTGATCGTTGAAGTACTTTCAAACTTGAGGCCAAAGCTCGACAGCTCCAATGCCCACTCCACAATCCTCCCAGTCGCATCTGGGTTGTGCAAGATTCATTGCAAAGGGAGGCAGGTGACGACCGTGATCTTGTGCACTTGTAAATAGTGACACAGCTTTCTCTGGGCCATGAGGAGGCCAAAACGTAGCTTATGTATGCTACAATATCTTGACCTAGCCCCCTGCAAGAGGGAACTGACAAAATAGACCAGGTGTTGCACCACCTTCTTCTTTTGTTCAACTTCGCCTACTCACGTAAACTTTGTCTTGTCGGGATCGGGCCTTGCCGAGGGTCCCATCTTGCCGGCCTCAGGCCGTGCCGGGGAACGCCCTGACCCACCATCCGATAGCTCAGTCGCCGCCGCTATTTCTTCCTCAGGTTCCCTCTATGCCACAAGCGCAACACTAACCACTTGATTCATTTCCGCTAAATACAGCAGCAATGGCTCTAGTGGCTTAGGTGCAACGAGTGTTGGCATGGAGGAGAGGTACCTCTTCAGATCCTGCAACACTGCCTCTGCCTCCGGAGTCAATTTCATTGGACCCGCCTTTTTCAAAACTTTGAAAAAGGGCAGGGCGCGCTCAACAAATTTGGAGATGAACCTACTTAGAGCACCAACGCAGCCGGCGAGCCTACAGATGTCCTTGACCCGTCATGGCACCTCAATCTGCTCAATCGCTTCGATTCCACGTTGAGACACAAAGAAACCAAGATGCTTGTCGGACGGGACACCGAACACGCACTTCTCTGGATTGAGCTTGAGGTTGATCTTGCGCGGGTTTGCAAATGTTTCTTCTAAATCGCGTATGAGTGTTGCTCTGTCCTTGGTTTTGACCACTATGTCATCCATATAAGCTTCCATATTTCTATGCAGCTGTGGTTCAAAACCAACTTGGACTACTCAAGCACATGTCGAACCAGCGCTTTTCAACCCAAAAGGCATCCGTACAAAATAGTGCGTACCACATGGGGTGATGAACGCGGTCTTTTCTTCATCTTCCTTCATCATGAAGATCTGGTGATATCCTGAGTAGGCGTCGAGGAATGACAGTAAGACACAGCCGGCAGTGGAGTCCACTATCTGGTCGATGCGTGGCAAGGGGAAAGGATCCTTTGGATAGCCTTTATTGATATCTGTGTAGTCAATACACAGCCTCCACTTCCCATTTGCCTTACGCACTACCACCGGATTGGCCAACCACGTGGGGGTGGAGCACTCCTCTGACCAAGCCCGATGCCTCCAACTTCCTGATCTCTTCGATGATGAACTCTTGTCTCTCCAAAGCTTGCTTTCTGACCTTCTGCTTGACGGGTCGTGCATGAGGACAGACAACAAGATGGTGCTCAATCACCTCCCTGGGAACACTGGGGATGTCAGATGCTTGCTGAGGGAGTCCTAGACTAGGGGGTGTCCGGATAGCCGAACTATCATCATCAGCCGGACTCCAAGACTATGAAGAAACAAGATTGAAGACTTCGTCCCGTGTCCGGATGGGACTTTCCTTGGCATGGAAGGCAAGCTTGGCAATACGGATATGTAGATCTCCTACCATTGTAACCGACTCTGTGTAACCCTAGCCCTCTCCGGTGTCTATATAAACCGGATGGCTTTAGTCCATAGGACGAACAACAATCATACCATAGGCTAGCTTCTAGGGTTTAGCCTCCTTGATCTCGTGGTAGATCTACTCTTGTAATACCCACATCATCAATATCAATCAAGCAGGACGTAGGGTTTTACCTCCATCAAGAGGGCCCGAACCTGGGTAAAACATCGCGTCCCTTGTCTCCTGTTACCATCTGCCTAGACGCATAGTTCGGGACCCCCTACCGGAGATCCGCCGGTTTTGACACCGACATTGGTGCTTTCATTGAGAGTTCCTCTGTGCCGTCGCAATCAGGAGGGATGCCTTTTCCTGTCTTTAAAGACGGCGCCGTCGTCAAGAGAGCTTTGGCCACCGGCCAAACTATCCGGCTAGGCAGTTTTCTTATGACCGCCTGTTCGGCCGCCGCTCCGACAATGACCTCTCAGGTCATCAAAAGCGATCTTCACGTCAACTTGGAATTCACCGAGAAGCTAGATCCGATGGAGCTCTCCTCCGTAAATGAGCTCTTGGATCGCATCGCCGCCCTGGGAGTCGCTATAGACTACGATCAGATTGGGCTTAAAACCGATCTGAGAGAAATTAACTCTCCCCAGGCTACCCACCACGTTGTTGTGGTAGAGGAACAACGCGGCGACTCTTCTTCTATGTTAAAGACCAGTTATGTCCGGATTCCCGATCCCTCCATGCCGGATTCCCGCGGAGGGACGGACATCAATCAAGTACTGAACCTAAAGTCAGGCATCGGACCAGATTTATTGGATAACATCCAACAATCCAAGCTTCCAAATCCAGAAACTTCTCGGCCTTTGAGCCTCAGATTGGGCGGGGTTCCGAATTTAATTCCGCCCGCCCACCCAAACATAAGCGATTTATCTCAAATACGGCAAGAGCCCGATGAAACAGTACATCATTACTGGGCCAGATTCCTCCTGGTTATGGACAGGATAAAGGACTGCCGTGAGGAAAGCGCAATCTCAATTTTCTGCAACAATTGCACGGACAAGGGAATCATGAACGGCATAAGTCGTCGCGAAGTTACACACTTCACTGACCTGGCAACCATAGTACAAAAATACTGTGCGATGGAGAGTGCCTGGAAAACCGAAACCAGGTTTTGGGACAATCCGGCCCTGAACACAACCCTAGTTCGAAGTAAAAGGGTGCGTCATACTCAAGCACCTGGGTTAAAAACCAAAAAGCAAAAAACCCCTAAAGGGCACGGAACCGTACTGGAGGGATGCCTCAACAGACCCTGCAAAATCCATAATACAGAGGGTGCCACTCCAACACATAGCCTTTGAGCATGTTGGATACTACAGCAGGTGGCCAAAAGTGGCGAAGGTTTTCTAGCCCCGGGTAACCAGCCCAACAGTACCAGTATGGTATTAACAGTATTTGAGACTTTCGCATCAAATAATATGCGGAAACGAACAATCCGCAGCCTCGCCGAAGTCTACCAAGTAGCAACAACAAATCCATGGAGCGACACGGCTATCACCTTCAATGCCAGCGATGAACCTAAATTCCGAACAGCCCGAGCACCAGCCGCATTGGTCCTCAGTCCGATAGTGGACAACTTTCGTCTTACCAAGGTACTCATGGATGGCGGCAGCGGATTAAACCTCATCTACGAGAAAACCCTCCAAAAAATGGAAATTGACTGGAGCCGCATTGAGCGAAGCAGCACAACCTTTAGAGGGATAATCCCTAGTCGGGAAGTACGCTGCACAGGAAAAATCACACTAGATGTAGTGTTCAGCTCACCGGAAAATTACAGGTCCGAGGAGGTCACGTTCCAAGTGGCCCCGTTCGGCAGCGGATATCACGCCTTGTTAGGGCGAGAGGCATTCACAATTTTCCAAGCTATACCCCATTACGGGTACATGAAGCTTAAAATGCCCGGGCCCAATGGAATCATCACTCTTGTCAGTGATCCAGATATAGCACTCCGCGCCGAAAATAAGACAGCCGCACTAGCCCTAGAGGCACTATCCGAAGCCCTAGCGGCAGAGGAACTCACTGCACTGCGCTCCACGATGGATAGGGACGACATGATACTCGATAAGAGATCTAAGTCCACCTCTTTTAAACCAGCAGACGAAATAGTCAAATTCCAGGTCCATCCAACGGACCCCACAAAGGCGGCCTCCATTGGGGCACAACTAAACCCCGATGTAGAAGCCGCACTACGAGAATTCCTTCGGGAAAATTGGGACATTTTTGCCTGGCACCCTTCAGATATGCCAGGAATCCCACGCAGGCTGGCAGAACACAGCCTAAATATCCTAAAGGATTCAAGCCAGTCAAACAGGCTCTTCGGTGATTTTCCGGACCCAAAAGACAGGCAATGGGAGAGGAGCTAGCCAAACTCTTAGAAGCCAGATTCATCAGAGATATAAAACATCAGGACTGGCTAGCAAACCTGGTAATGGTACCAAAAAAGGACAAATCCTGGCGCCTTTGTGTCGATTTCAAAGACCTTAACAAGGCATGTCCAAAGGATCCTTTCCCCCTCCCCCGCATCGACCAAATCATCGATGCTACCGCAGGGCACGATTCATTGTGCTTCTTCGACGCATACTCCGGATACCATCAAATCAAGATGGCGGAAAAAGATCAGGCCGCAACGGCATTCATTACTCCATACGGACCATTCTGCTTCAACACAATGCCCTTCGGACTCAAAAACGTCGGCGCAACATATGAGCGCATGATTCAGACATGTCTGGCTACCCAGATAGGCAAAATAGTGGAGGCATACGTAGACGATGTGGTCGTTAAGACCAACAATGTCGAAACTCTAGTAGACGATTTGAGGCTTACATTCGACAACCTTCGAGCATACGACATTAAGCTCAACCCGGAAAAATGTGTTTTCGGCGTACCAGCCGGAAAGCTCTTGGGCTTCATTGTATCCGGTAGAGGAATTGAAGCAAACCCAGCCAAGATCCGAGCTCTGTCACAATTGGATATCCCAAATGACCTCAAACAAATACAAAAACTAACTGGATGTGTGGCGGCTCTAAGCCGCTTCATCTCCCGTTTGGGAGAAAAGGCACTGCCCCTCTATCGCCTCCTCCGGCGCACCGAACACTTTGAATGGACGGATGCTGCCACAACCGGACTCGAAGAAATTAAGGCCATATTGGCAACAAATCCGGTCCTGGCTGTGCCCAACCTAGGCGAACCGATGTTATTATATATCGCGGCAACACATCAAGTTGTCAGCGCGGTACTCGTCGTCGAACGAGAAACAGAAGGGCACAAATTCCCTCTTCAAAAACCAGTGTACTGCGTATCCACTGTCTTAACTCCATGCAAGTCCCGGTACCCACATTATTAAAAGATAGCGTATGTGGTGTTCATGGCATCCCGGAAGCTGTGACACTACTTTCAAGAGTGCTCCATAACGGTGGCCTCTGAAGTACCTCTCAACAATATTATAAACAATCGCGACGCGACGGGCAGGATTGCAAAATGGGCCATTGAGCTCTTACCATTTGACATAACCTACAAACCATGGTGAGCTATAAAGTCGCAAGTTTTGGCTGACTTCATCGCCGAATGGACCGAAGCCGAACTCCCTAAAGAGTACGGCGCATACTCCAATTGGATCATGCATTTCGACGGCTCCAAAATGTTGGCTGGCTTGGGGGCTGGCGTCATCTTGACGTCCCCAACCAGAGACACAGTCCAATACGTACTTCATATAATGTACACGGACTCCAACAACGCAGCCGAATACGAGGCCCTTCGACATGGTCTCTGGATGGCAATCTCCATGGGTATTCAACGCCTAGAGGTGCTCGGGGATTCAAACCTCGCAATATCCCAAGTAAATGGAGACTTTGATGCCAAGGATCCAAAAATGGCAGCCTACCGTAACGCCGTCCTAAAAATGTCAGCTCGGTACGAAGGACTCGAATTCCACCATGTAGCCCGGGATAATAACCAGGCAGCAGACATGTTGGCACGCATCGGTGCAAAACGCGACGCCTTCCCTCCAAACATCTTCCTAGAGTGGCTCTTTAAGCCACCCGTATTATGGGAATAGGAGTCCGGAAATAACAACCCGGAACCAACTGCACCACCCAACACGGAACATTCTGATACAATCGGTGGCTCAGCCAATGAAATAACACCTTTGGCCCACGAAATAATGGCAGTAATTGCCCCATGGACGGAACCATTCCTAGCCTACTTAATTAGGCAGGAACTTCCCGAAGACCAAAATGAGGCCCGCTGCATAGTTCGGCGATCTAAAGCCTACAAGGTCCATGAGGGAGAACTTTATAAGAAAAGCACAACCGGAGTCCTTCAAAGGTGTATCTCTGAAGAGGAAGGGCGAAATCTCCTGGCTGAAATTCACGCTGGACACGGCGGGCACCACGCCGCAGCCCGGGCCCTTGTAGGCAAGGCCTTCCGTACAGGATTTTATTGGCTGATAGCCCGGGCAGATGCTCAGGACTTAGTCCGACGATGCGTCGGTTGCCAGCTCTTTGCTAATCAAAGCCACATGCCACCCACCGCCTTCAAAACTATACCCATCACTTGGTCGTTCGCGGTCTGGGGGCTTGACATGGTTGGACCCCTTAAAGGGGGAACCCACAAGCAAAAATACTCATTGGTCATGGTGGACAAATTCACCAAATGGATAGACGCCAAGCCGGTTAAAACGGCAGAATCCGGACCTGTGATAGACTTCATATCCGAGGTAGTACACCGTTTTGGCGTCCCCCACAGCATCATCACTGATAACAGCACGAATTTCACTGCCGACAAGGTTAAACTCAGGTGCAAAAACATGGGCATCAAGCTCGACTACGCTTCAGTCTATCACCCTCAAACTAACGGTCAAGTCGAACGAGCAAATGGTCTAATCATGAGCGGCATTAAGCCCAGATTAGTGCGGTCCTTCACGGAATCTAACATGCACTGGGTAGAGGAGCTCGACTCCGTACTCTAGGGGCTGCGGACCACGCCAAACTGCACTACCGGATTCACACCATTTTTTATGGTATACGGCGCTGAGGAAGTTTTGCCCTGCGATATAATTCATGACTCACCTTGCGTGCGCATGTACGAAGAAAGAGAAGCCGAGTTGGATCGGCAGGACAATTTGGATGCCTTAGAGGAGGAGCGCGACGTGGCAAAATCCCGTTCTGCATTCTATCAGCAACAGGCTCGAAGATATCAAAGCATAGAAGTACGGTCCAAAACTTACAATGTTGGCGAGCTAGTTCTACGCCTGTCGGACAAGAAAAAGGACAAACTTAAGCCCAAATGGGAAGGTCCCTTCATCATTGACCAAGTCCTTACCGGCGGTGCATACTGTCTATGCAACGCATCTAACAACCGACTCGAGCCGAACCCATGGAACGCAACCCGTCTCCGAAGATTCTACGCCTAGCGCCGGACTCAGAGTTCGTCTCCTTCCTCCGTCCACCTTTCATATTTTTTCGCTGTCTTTGGTTTCCCTCCTTTTTCCTCCCTCTTTCAATAAAAGCCTTTGAGGGCTGATCTACACATTGTTCGCACACACTTGATGTGCTACTCGCACTCGTTATACCTGGGGGCTCCTTTAACAGAAGCTTATTTATACGGGCTTCATGCCCGACACGTGTGTCATACTTCCGCATGTACCTTTTACTCACCATTATATGCATCGATATGACTTAAGTTTTGGCCAATCTGGGTTGCCTGGCTCCTGTGCTTACCCCTACGTTCCCGGCTAGGAGGTAAAGGGAGCACCTCTGCGATTGTTACTACCGGGTCAGCCGGATGTGTACCTCAAACTGGGTGAAGCCAAAGGCTGGTGTTCTTAACGGAATATTCGGTCGGTGACTTGAAAGATGATTTATTACTTATTTATTTATCTACCCCCAGATGCTTTTTCTGCTCTTTTCGCAGTCCGGACATGCACTTTAGGGCATGCCTCCAGGGAAAGGAACCCCTAACGGAACTATTCTCCCTGGAAGATGTTTCTTACTAACCATGTAATATAACATAGCTAGTTGGGCACTTGTCTGATAAAGCACTTATGACCCCTACGCCTGGTCTCCATGCATGCCCCGGTTTTTGTATAATCGTGAGGGTATTCGGACACACTCCGGACTATTGGGTCCCGAGGTTGAAGCGAAAAGGTCCGCAAAGATAAACGATCTACAATCCAGCTAGAAGGCATTTTACATGTCATTTTCAATTACATCGTCAAACTGACTAATTCTACTCCTCTTCAATCCCATCTATCAGGCTGTCTAGTTTACAGTCCCGTTGGGAATATTTCGCGGCCAACTCTACTTGGCCGTACATCAGGCTCACATGGATCTCCTTCCCATCGGGCCCCACAGGTCCGACCTCGGCCATGTGGTTTGGATCACCCTTCATGTACCGCATCTTCACCATGGCCTAGGCCTCCCTGGCGCCTTGACGGCAGGCCGATATCTTCCACAGACAGAAGCGCTGCCGTACTCCCTGAAGCTTCTCAGCAAGCCCTCCAAGACCCTCGGGTAGGGAGACGGAAGGCCATAAGGCCTGAACGACGCCGCTCATCACCTGCCGGACATGTTCGTGCAGTTGCAGCAGCTCGGGAAGAAGGTCACCCGTGGAACCAGGCATTTCCTCCGCCGGACGACCCGTGAGCACACCTACAGACACATTTCTGTCAAACGACTTCCTCGCCGAACTCTTCTTTTCAAAAGAGTTTGCTCAAGCACTTACTGTAAATGCCGCGACGAAGCCGCCGATTCTCCTTTACGTAGTTAGACAGCTGGACCCGAACATCTTTTAGTTCTTCGCCCAGCTGGGTGTTGGCATCTTGGAGTTTGTTCCTCTCCTGCTGCACCCTCATAAGAACCTTCTCGACGGCCTTCAGCTGGCGCAGCAGATGTTGCTTGTCCGGATCTAGTCCGGCACCCTCTGCAATATTATTGTCAGACTAAACGCACACGCCGCACTTCATAAACTACTTATCTTTTTGAAATATATATTACCAGAGGGGGTCTCTGTGGCTCCCCCGACGACGGCTAGTGCGGCCTCAAGTTGGGCCTTGCATTCTTGAAGCTCCTGGGACTGGTGGGTATTCTTCCCCGTAAGATCCTGCATAACAAATGATCCTTAAATCAGTTAGTTTAACTATTTTAAGTCTCGGGGGCTACTGGCATATATAACTATTAAAATTCCTCACCCGTATGTCTTTCACATACTGCTCTGTGGCTCTGGTCAAACCATCTTGAGCAGCACGGAGGTGCGCGTCTCCCGCATTAAAGGCATTCAACACCTCTGGGGAGAAACACGTGTCACGAAGAACTGTCCGACGGCGCCTGTGATTCATGGCGCTCTCCACCTCAGACCTGGTGGCGGACAACCTGTCGGCATCCTCCGTTGGAGGAGCATCCGGCTCGCGCCTTGCGCTCGCCTCCCCCTCTGGACTAGGTGTTGGAGCCTGGCTGGCAGAGGCTTGGTTGGCAACCTCTCCGGGCACAGTCCGGCGAGCGCTCTTTCTCCTGGAAGAATCATGAGCATTAATATACCTCCCAGGAGTCTTTCCCTTAAAGACAATGGTGCGCCATACCTTTGCAGCGATGTTTTGATTCGCGCCGCACTCCTCTTTCGCCTGCTGGGCTGCACTGACCTTGGTTGGTCAGTCGCCGCGGGCTCGGCTTCCCGCCGTAAAGGCACCTCCTGCGGAGCACCGTTGGTACATGGTGGTAAAAAATAAGCATTAAAAAAGTAATGGTGTCAGGACTTCAGTCGTACTCACCTGGGAAGCCGGAGATAAACCGGGGTAGTCAGCCGTAATGGCGACTAGACCATTGTCTATGCTGAGTTGGTGGAACACCCCGTCAATCAGTTCCACCATTATGTCCGGATCCTCCCCGGAGGCCGGATCAAGGGATCTTCCCGGATCCTCGGGTTGTGGAGTCGGGCTTTCTATGCCCTCCACATCCCGACGCAGTTCCTGCGTCGAAATCATAAAGTGAGACACTTATCTTTGAAAGCACGGATCGGATATATAAACGTCCGCTTACCCAGCTCCGAGGGTTATTCATGGAGAATCCATTCAATGGACTCGTGCGGAGGAAGTCCTCCTTCTCCCCCTTGTACAAGCCGGACAGGATCTTCACCAGATCGGCGGCCGATCCCGGTCCCTTGCGGCCATGACGGGTGGCGTCATTCTCCCCGTTGAAATCCCACATGGGGTGGCCCCTATATTGGAGCGGCTGCACCCCTCGCATAATGCATGTGGCCATGACTCCAATCATGGTCAATCCGGAATGGGCCAGTAACCTTATCTGGCCCATTAGATATTGGACGCTCCTATCATCTTCCCGTTGAGGGCTCCGCGGGCGCCAACTCAGGCGTTTCTTCAGAGGAGCGTTGCTAAACTTCGGGAGGCCAATCCGAACTGGATCCGGCAGCGGGGCGTCTTCCATATAGAACCACTCCGAAGGCCAATCTTTGGACGCCTTCTTCGGGGTTCCGGATAGATATCCGGTCCCGGCGATGCGCCATATTTCGGCTCCGCCCACTTGATATATCGAGCCCTCATGAGAACGGGGTACGAGGCAAAAAAATCTCTTCCACAGCGCAAAATGGGGCTCGATGCCCAAGAACAGCTCGCAAAGAGCTACAAAGCCCGCGATGTGCAAGATGGAGGCAGGTGTGAGGTGGTGAAGTTGGAGTCCATAGAACTCCAGGAGCCCCCGGAGAAACGGGTGTATGGGAAATCCGAGTCCCCTTATTAGGTAGGGGACGAAGCATACCCGCTCTCCTTTGGAGGGATTGGGGACGCTCTCCACCTGCTTCCCACCCTTGTAGGTGGCCAGTCTGGCTCGAACCGGAACCATAAAGGCTGGGGGAAGGTATCCCTCTGCTTGGAGCGTCACTAACTCGCTATGCAGGACTGAACATCTCCTCCAATCTCCTGGCTGAGGACTGGGAGCGTGAGAGGAGGAGCCGCGTCGACTGTCCATGTTGGAATGGATTTTTGTCAGATGCACTTCGATGAGTACTTGCGGAAGGAGGATGGTGTGATTCGGATCTGGATCCTTCCCTCTCTTATAGGTGGCTTATTTGCGCAACTAGGGGGGTAAAACATAAAAATACCCTGGCTTTTCGCATTCATACGACACATGGAAGAGGGCCATTATTGGACGTGGAAGCCAAGGAGTGCAACATTTATAAGGAAACCAGACACTATTCGGCAAACACATGGAATATGGAGGAGAACCCGCCTTGCAAACGCCAAAGACAATATACGCGCCGGACTCGTCGTCATTGAAGCCTGGTTCGGGGGCTACTGAGGCAGTCCTGGACTAGGGGGTGTCCGGATAGCCGAACTATCATCATCATCCGGACTCCAAGACTATGAAGATACAAGATTGAAGACTTCGTCCCGTGTCCGGATGGGACTTTCCTTGGCGTGGAAGGCAAGCTTGGCAATACGAATATGTAGATCTCCTACCATTGTAACCGACTCTGTGTAACCCTAGCCCTCTCCGGTGTCTATATAAACTGGATGGCTTTAGTCCATAGGACGAACAACAATCATACCATAGGCTAGCTTCTAGGGTTTAGCCTCCTTGATCTCGTGGTAGATCTACTCTTGTAATACCCACATCATCAATATCAATCAAGCAGGACGTAGGGTTTTACCTCCATCAAGAGGGCCCGAACCTGGGTAAAACATCGTGTCCCTTGTCTCCTGTTACCATCCGCCTAGACGCACAGTTCGGGACCCCCTACCCGAGATCCGCTGGTTTTGACACCGACACTTGCCATGCAAACACATTGACATTCGCCCATAGGAAGGCGATGAGCGTGCTTTCCTATTTGCTGTCAAGGGTGGAGCTTATAGTGAAAACTCCGCCCGTCCCATCCTCCTTGACGGGCACTGTCTTGGTCTCTGGTGTTGTAGCTCTAGATTTCTTGCTCTTGCTGGTGGAGCTCTCTGGCACGTCCTCGACGGGAGCGCAGCACTCCGAGGAGGTGCGCTTGCCGGAGTGGGTGCAGGAGGTCTTGCTGGTCTTCTTCCCTCCCGGGGCTTCAGCGCCAGGAGCAAGTGCATTGGTGGCATCTGCTACAACTGCCTCTCGGTAGAGCTGGTCGGCGCAGATGAGTGCGTCTTTCTTGTCGGAGGGGACGGTGATGATGCTCACTGGCCTGGGCATCTTCAACATGTTGTAAGCGTAATGTGATGCTGCCATGAACTTGGCCAGCGCTGGGCGGCCAAGGATCCCATTATAGGGCAAGGGGATCCTGGAAACATCAAAAACAATCTTTTCTGTTCTATAGTTCAGTTTGCCCCCAAATGTGACGGACAGTGTGATTTTACCTTTCGGCTGGCTCCTTCCCGGGTTGACCCCTTGAAACGTCCCCGTCTCCTCGAGGTCTCCATCAGGAATCTGCAGCCTCTTGATCACAGCAGGCGAGATTAGGTTCAGACCGGCCCCACATTCAACTAGCACTTTCGTCACCTTGAGGTTGCGTATTGTTGGTGAAACCAACAACGGCAAACACCCGACAGCAGTTGTGCGGTCAGGGTGGTCTTCGGTGTCGAAAATGATAGGCGTGCAGGGCCACTTTAGTGGCTTCTAGGCGTCAAATGATGGCTCTGCCGCAGTGACTTCATGCGCCCACTGCTTCAGTTGGCGGTGAGAGGTGTGCAAAGAGGCCCCACCGTCGACGCACATGGCCTTCATAGCTTTCTGTAACTCGTGCTCGCCGGACTCGTCGTCTTCATCATGATCACCATCTCCCTCCTTCTTATCGCAGCCCCGAGCGGGCCTCTCTTGTTGATTCTCCTTGCCGCGGCAACCTCCTTGGCCGCTATGCTTCTTGCCGGACCCCTCAACCTGCTGACAGTTCTGGAGGTCGTGGCCCTTGGTGCGATGAGTCTTGCAGTACTGCTTGTCAGAGCTTCCCGGCTTGTCGGCAGCCTCCAAGGCCCGGCAGGCGGCACACCAAGCATCTTCCTTGCCGAGGTCGTCAGCCTTGGCCTTCTTGCTGGTGCCGAGGTCGTCGGATCCCTCGATGGCAAGCACGGTCTTGCCCTTATGCTTTCTGTTGCGGCGTCGGCCCTTCTTTGCCGGGGCGACGGCGTCTTCGTCTGTGGAATCGGTTTCCGCGCCAGCATCTTCGCCGGGGCACTTCCTTCCTTCTTCAGCTCGAGCGCACCTGTCGGCCAGAACATACAGTTCGGCCACATCCTTGACCTTATTCATTGCTAGCTCTTCACGCATCTTGCGGTTGCGCACATTCTGATGGAATGCGCTAATGACAGTGGTGGGATGAACATCTGGGATGTTGTACTGCACCCGGCTGAACCTCTGTATGTACTTGCGCATGTTTTTGCCTTCTTTCTGGGGGATGACATGCAAATCGCTTGCCTGGCCATGAGCTTGGTGGCCTCCAGTAAAGGTGCCAACAAACTCATGGCACAAATCCGACCAAGAAGAAATGGAATCCGCTGGCAAGTGCATCAACCATGACATGACGTTGGGTTTAAGTGCCAACGGGAAGTAATTGGCAAGCACCTTGTCGTCGCAAGCTCCGACAGCTTGCATTGCCATGGTGTAGATGCTAAGGAACTCCGATGGGTGAGTCTTGTCGTTGTACTTCTCGCCGACATCAGGCTTGAACATGCGGTGAGTGGGCCACTGGAACTGCCGCAGCTCATGAGTAAAGGCTAGACAACCCACCTCGTAAGGTAGGCCACCAAAACCTCCCGGTGCTGGGTGGTCCATAGTGGGCCCTACCCGCCTATCTGACTAATGGCGCGCCTCATGTTGCCGCTCGATGGTGGTTCAATCATCTTTATGGGGTTGCTCTTGAAGAACTTGACGCTGGTCGTGGTGGGTTCGTGGGTCAGATGACGTTGTGGAAACGTTATCACAGGCATCGACCCGACGAGCCGGTGACCGCGGCCGCTGGTGTGGAGGAGGAGAGTGCACCGTGGTTGCAGCGCCTCCGGTTTCCCACCACTGGCACGCGTCGGCTTAACAGAGCGCCTGCATGAGGGCCCCACTGGTTGCAGCTCATCTTTGTTAACGATGCTGATGAGGCTTCGAATGGTGGCTCTCCACTCGTCGAGCTTCTCCGCAGCAGGAGGAAAGTCGAGGAGCAATTGTACGCGCGCTAGTGCCTCTGCTGGCGTGGGTGGTTGCGAAAGCTGCATGGGCCGTGACGCGCTGCGACCTCTAACCACATTAGAATGAGCTCTATCATGGTCTCGCGGTCGCACGCCATTCCCGCCAGCGCCTGGATGCGCATGTTGGCCCGACACGTCGTGGGAGTAACGTAGAGGGCTCTTCCCACGGTGGCGCCCGGGGGCGCTGACGTCCCGGTGTTGCTCGTCACGTGCGACCTGCGAAGGTCGCGGCCTGGGTACCGGCTCGGGCGTCCTGGAGGTCGCCGCACCGCCCGTGGCCAGCACGGTCCCGCTCCTGGACCCAGCCGTGCATGGCCCGTCGTTGCGGACGCGAACGATGCCGCTCACCTGGCTCCGATCGCTAGAGTGTCATGGATGCTCATGGGACATTCCTCTGTCGCCATTCGTGGCGGCCCCGTCCCCCGCCCGCGCTGGCGCGGGCAGTCCAGCTCCGGACGATCCGATCATTGTGATCGTCTTATTCTTGGGGGCCATGGCGATGAAGGAGTTGCTATACTAACTGCTAGACCAGATTTTCACAACTGCGCCCCCTACCTGGCGTGCCAAAGATGTCAGGGGAAACGACACCTATGGGATCACGAGGATCCCTTCTACGGTTGGCCGGTGCAAGGTTGTGCAAAGAGAGTTTCTAGTGATCAGTACAAGGAGATTTTACCCAGGTTCGGGCCACGAGGATGCGTAATACCCTAGTCCTGCTTTGATGTATATTTGAGTGTTCTTGAGTTCTTGAGTCCCCCTCCTTCCTCAGTATTCCTCGGGCCTCCTTTTATAGGTCAAAGGGGACGCCACAGTGGCATACAGGAGGTGGAAAGTGTGTACACTGTACACACATATCGCCTGACATCACAGGACAAAACACATTTAATGCACTACTTAGGTGTCCTCTTGCTTTATGGCGACGGCAACAAATCCTGTCCTGTCCGTCGCTGCTTCACCTTGCTTCGACACGCGTCTAGGCCAACAAGGCATGCAGTGCCATGTAGGCTGGAAGGCTGCTGAGTTAGTGTGGTGGTAGGGTCTTCACGAAGATCTGCATGCCACCATGCCGATGCTTGACTAGTTGGTCTAGAAACCACGCACTGCCACGTGGGTACTTGACCAGTTGGTGGGTCCATCGCTGAACTGAGCCAGCGATGGGGCGGCAAAGCCTTGCTGCGGCCTTACCAACATTCCCGACAAGGGTCTTGCCAGGGCTTCATGGATGTCTTCGGCAGGAGCCTTGCCGGGGCCTTGTGGGTCTCCTCAGCAAGGGGCCTCGCTGGTGTCTTGTCTTCTGGTTCTCATCTAGGCCTTGCAGGCCTTTTTGTCTTCACAAAGATCTGCATGCCACTATGTAGGTGCCTCCCGAGCCTTGGTTCCAATGTTGTCGATGGTGTCGGAACTCTCATGCTCAAGGGTGGCGACTATGGTGGTGTTGGATGAGCTGCCCTGGCAAGGGCCTTGCCGGGGCTGCGTAGGACACCCTGGGAAGGCTCTTGCCAGGGGAAGCCCATTTGGTCCCTTTGCTCTTCGCGCTCCTGGCTTGAGGGCCACCCTGGAAGTCTTGTATCTTTGCCTCCTTCCTCTGCCCTGCTAAGCATGGCCGCAAGTGCGGCTCTGACTGCCCGTGCACAAGTAAAGGGGTACAAAGAGGGCCCCTACTTTTGTACACCTACAGTAGCATCATGGTCGTCTCGCCAACTATTGCTTCTACAACTATCGCTAATGCATAGTGATAAAGTAAAGCAATTACATGGCGTTTGCATTTCATACAATAGAGCGACAACTTTTACAAAACATGATCATCTCATACAACAACGTATATCACATCATGTCTTGACCATATCACATCACAACATGCCCTGCAAAAACAAGTTAGACGTCCTCTACTTTGTTGTTGCAAGTTTTACGTGGCTGCTACGGGCTTCTAGCAAGAACCGTTCTTACCTACGCATCAAAACCAAATGGATGTTTATCAAGTTTGTTGTTTTAACCTTCAACAAGGACTGGGCGCAGTCAAATTTGATTCAACTAAAGTTGGAGAAGCAGACACCCGCCAGCCACCTTATGTAAAACTAGTTGCATGTCTGTCGGTGGAACCGGTCTCATGAATGTGGTCATGTAAGTTTGGTCCGGGCCGCTTCATCCAACAATACCGCCGAATCAAAATAAGATATTGGTGGTAAGCAGTATGACAATCACCGCCCACAACTCTTTGTGTTCTACTCGTGCATATCATCTACACATAGACCTGGCTCAGATGCCACTGTTGGGGAACGTAGCATGCAATTTCCAAAAAAATCCTATGCTCACGCAAGATCTATCTAGGAGATGCATAGCAACGAGAGGGGGAGAGTGTGTCTACGTACCCTCGTAGACCAAAAGCGGAAGCATTTGACAACGCGGTTGATGTAATCAAACTTCTTCTCGTTCCGACCGATCAAGCACCGAACGCACGGCACCTCCGAGTTCTGCACATGTTCTGCTCGATGAAGTCCATCAAACTCTTGATCTAGCAAAGTGTCAAGGGAGAGTTCCGTTAGCTTGACAGCATGGTGACGGTGATGGTGAAGTGATCCGCGTAGGGCTTCGCCTAAGCACTACGTGAATATGACCGGAGGCGTAAACTGTGGAGGGGGCGCCGCACAAGGCTAACAATGCTTGTTGTGTTCTAGCGATGCCCCCTCATATATATAGGTTGGAGACGAGGAGAGGCAGCCAAGGGGGCGCCCCAAGTAGGAGGAATCCTACTTGGGGTCCTCCCAATTCGGCCGCCCCTTTCCTATTCCTATTCGAAGTAGGAAGGGAAGAGGGGAAGGGGGAATCATATTCCTTTTTTCCTTTCCTTCTCCAATTTGGCCAGCCCATATGGGGGGTGCACCAGCCCCTTTGTGGCTAGTCTGTTTCCCCTCTTGCCCCATTAGGCCCATATAGCTTGTCGGGGGTTGCCCGGAACCCCTTCCGGTCACCCAATACGTACCCGGTACCCCCACAACACTTCAGGTGTCCAAATATTATCGTCCTATATATGAATCTTTACCTCTCAACCATTCAGACACTCCTCGTCATGTCCGTGATCTCATCCGGGACTCCGACCAACATTCGGTCACCGAATTACATAACTCATATAATACAAAATCGTCAACGAACGTTAAGCGTGCGGACCATACGGGTTCGAGAACTATGTAGAAATGACCAAGACACCTCTCCGGTCAATAACCAATAGCGGAACCTGGATGCTCATATTGGTTCCTACATATTCTACGAAGATCTTTATCAGTCAAACCATAATGACAAAAGACATTATTCCCTTTGTCATCGGTATGTTACTTGCCCAAGATTCGATCGTCGGTATATTCATACCGAGTTCAATCTCGTTATCAGCAAGTCTCTTTACTCGTTCCGTAATGCATCATCCCGCAACTAACTCATTAATCGCATTGCTTGCAAGGCTTATCATGATGTGCATTACCTAGAGGGCCCAGAGATACCTCTCCTATACTCGAAGTGACAAATCCTAATCTCGATCTATGCCAACCCAACAAACACCTACAGAGATACCTATAGAGCATCTTTATAATCACCCAGTTACATTGTGACATTCGATAGCACACAAGGTATTCCTCCGGTATCTGGGAGTTGCATAATCTCATAGTCAAAGGAATATGTATATGACATGAAGAAAGCTATATCAATAAAACTGAATGATCAACATGCTAAGCTATTGGATGGGTCTTGTCCATCGCATCATTCTCCTAATGATGTGATCCCGTTCATCAAATGACAACACATGTCCATGGTTAGGAAACTTCACCATCTTTGATTAACGAGCTAGTCTAGTAGAGGCTTACTAGGGACACGGTGTTTTGTCTATGTATCCACACATGTATTAAGTTTCCGGTTAATACAATTCTAGCATGAATAATAGACATTTATCATGATATAAGGAAATATAAAGTAACAACATTATTATTTCCTCTAGGGCATATTTCCCTCATGTGTCACTCCACGCATGTACGCGCGCAGGCACCGACCACCATGCACGTGAAAGGATCGAGAAGAGTGGTCTAGAGGGGGGTGATTAGACCCTTAACAAGCAAAGTTGGTTGTTTTAAATTTGTTCAAGTTAAGGTTGAGTTATATCACAAGTTAAAGCATTCACAATACATTTCAAGAAAGCATGAAAAGAGTATATATGCAGAGGAAAGAGTAAAGCATGCAAGTTGCAAGAAAGTAAATGGATGGGATTGGAGTTTGCAAACGGAATGGAGACGCGGAGATTTTTGGTGTGCTTCCGATAAGCGTACAAACTTCTTGGTTCAACTCCACATCTTGACGGAGACTCCCAAGTGAAAACCTAACCAATCTAGGAGACTCCACCCAAATGATAGTCTCCCCAACATTGAACTCTCTCTCACAGATTTGGCTATGGTAGAAAGATGATTTGAGTGGAAAGCAACTTGGGGAAGGCTAGAAATCAAGATTCTTGTGGTACGAATGGAATGTCTTGATCTCAACACATGAGTAGGTGATTCCCTCTCAGAAAATGAGTAGTGAAAGTGTGGGCATGTGATACATCTCCAACGTATCTATAATTTATGAAGTATTCATGCTAATATATCATCATTCTTGGATGTTTTACAATCATTTTATAGCAACTTTATATCATTTTTTAGGACTAACCTATTGACCGAGTGCCCAGTGCCAGTTGCTGTTTTTTGCTTGTTTTTTACATCGCAGGAAATCAATATCAAACGGATTCCAAACACCGTGAAACTTTTTGGAGAATTTTTATGGACCAGAACACCCAGGATGGGCCAGAGCAGCACCTGGGGGTGCCCCGAGGAGGGCACAATCCACCAGGGCGTGCCTGGGCCCCCTGGCACGCCCAGGTGGGTTGTGCCCACCTCGGCGGCCTCCCGCACCCCCTCTTTGCCCTATAAAATCCCAAATATTCCAAAACCCTTCGGGGCAGCCCTAGATCAGAAGTTCCACCGCCGCAAGGTTTTGTAGCCACCAAAAACCAATCTAGACCCTTTCCGGCACCCTGCCGGAGGGGGGAATCATGTCCGATGGCCATCTTCATCATCTCGGCGGCCACCACAATGAGGAGGGAGTAGTCCACCCTCGGGGCTGAGGGTTTGTCCCAGTAGCTATGTGTTTAATCTCTCTCTCCCACTCTCCCTCTCTCTCTCTCGTGATCTATATCATGGACTTTGTTAATATAGATGGATCATATGATGTTTCTCCCCTCTATACTCTTGTTGCGATGAATTGAATCTTTACCCTTTGAAGTTTTGTCTTGTCGGACTGAATATTCAGAGATGAGAACACATGATGTATGTCTTGTGGTATGAATACTTGAGGTGACAATTGGGGTATCATATTGATTCACTTGATATGTATTATGTAAATCAACTTGCGGATTCCCAGGTGTCGTTGGGGTAATCTTTGCATAAGGGTTGATGCATGTTTTTATTATCTTTTCTCTGATATAAACTTTGGGTCTCTTTGTAGTTCTTTGTGTGGATTGAGTATTATGAATATGAATTTGTCTTTGGTGTTATTTTAGTACGAACTCTTGATTAGATTGATCGGAAAGAATAGCTTGCGTTATTTTAGTACGAACTCTAGGATAGATCGAACGGAAAGAATAGCTTTGAGGTGGTTTTGTACCCTACAAACAATTTCTATCTTTTGTTCTCCACTAATAGGAACTCAGCAGTGATTCTTTATTGCACTTTAAGGGATAATCATATGATCCAACTATGTTAGCACTGTTGAGAGATTGCACTAGCGAAAGTACGGATCCTAGGCCTCATTTTCAAGCATTGCAATACCATTTTTGTGCCCGTTACTATTTGCTACCTTGCTGTTTTTATTTATTTATATTGTAAAAATAAATTTCTACCATCAATATTACACTTTTATCACCATCTCTTCGCCCAACTAGTGCACCTATACAATTTGCCATTGTATTGGGTGTATTGGGGACACAAGAGATTTCTTGTATTTGGTTGCAGGGTCGTTTGAGAGAGACCATCTTCATCACACACCTCTCACGGATTGATAAACCTTAGGTCATCCACTTGAGGGAAAATCGCTATTGTCCTACAAAACTCTGCGCTTGGAGGCCCAACACGTGTCTACAAGAATATAGTTGCATAGTAGACATCAAGCTCTTTTCTGGCACCGTTGCCGGGGAGGTGAGTGCTTGAAGGTATATCTTTAGATCTAGCAATTGAATCTTTTAGTTTCTTGTTTTATCATTAGTTTGGTTTATAAAACAAAACTACATAAAAATGGAATTTAGGTTGCATCATATTACTAATCATCTTTATAATTTCTTTCTTGAAAATGATGGTTCAAAAAATTGTGCTCAATTGTTAGAAGAAGAAGTCAATAAAATGCTTGGCACAAAATATTTGAATGATGAGCATGATTTCAATGTTGTTAGTGTGAATTCTTTGGATATCCAAAATGCTAATGATGATTGCACAAGTCATGAAAAAAATGTTTCTTATAAGCATGTCACTTTTTGCGGAGTGAATTGGGAGTGCCTTTGCACACCAAAAAGGGAAGATAGATTTTGTAAGAAGCATAAATATTTAGAAACAAAAAAGTTGCAAGAGAAGCTAGATGATTGTGCTGAAAGATGTAATTTTATCGCCATCCTTGTGAACTTTGCAATGAATGTGGTCATTTAAATCTCCAATGCAAATTATTTCATGATCAAATCGTGTCCGAAAATTGTGATAACTTGATTACCCTTGAGTATCATAAAGAGCTTAGTCTTCTTTTGGGTTATGAAGAAATGAAACATATAACTAAGGGTTTTCCAAATCCCGAGAGGTTTCTTGATTTTGATCTAGAAGAAATTTATATGTTTTGTGCAGTAAATTGCATTGAGAATCCTTATATTGCCAACTATCTAAAGACAAGAAAACAAATAGAATATGAAGAGAGTACTAATGAAAGGGAAAATATTTCCCAATACCCTCCTAGTGTTTATTATGATGAATCAGGTAATGAGGAGGAGCTTCTTGTCCAACCAATCTCATCAATAAGAAGCTTGAAAGATTAATTAAACCCACACATGATGTGGTGAAGAAGAAGAAAGGAAGAAAGAATAGAGGTAAAAAGGTATCTCTCTCGAATAATCTTGCTACTATTATTGTTGTGCCTCATGAAAATGAATCAAAAATAATTGTGGAAGATGATGCACTTGATGATGATTTTGTTATGCCCATTGCTTGTTGTGATGATTATTATTGGGAGAATAATGATACTTCTTATAATCTTGGAAATCTTTTTGGCACCAACTTGGGAAATTGTGATGATAGCAATTGTTATACCGTTGGTGCTATTCATACTATTGATAATGAGAGTGAATATGATTATGATATGCAAAGCCACAAGCTTGGGGTTGCTATGTTTAATGAAGATGATCTTTTTAGTCCCCCTACTTTGAAAACTTTCTATGATGGTTGCATGCCTCCATTCTATGATGAGAACAAATTTGCCACTTATGATGATTATTGTGATGATACTTATGTTATAAAAGTACTGATAATTATTGTCATAATTTTGAATATCCTTTTACTGAACATTACTCTTTTAATGTGGGAACAAATTATAGTATTCGAGTTTCCTATGATACTCCCACCATTATGAATGAGAATAAAATTGCCTATATGGAGAGTAATAAATTTTCTAAGCTTTTGGATCATGAAAAGAATGCATTATGTGATGGTTATATTGATAAATATATTCTTGATGCTACTGAAAATAATTATGAGAGAGGAACTTATGCTTCATGATGCTCTCTTTATGTTTCAATTCTTATCTTTTATGCGAGCATCATTGAACTCATCATGCCTAGCTAAAAGGCATTAAAGAAAAGCACTTGTTGGGAGACAACGAAACACTTTTACTTACTGTTTTTGTGTGTTCACATGATTAGGATACTGTATTAATCATGTTCTATTGCTTTTGTTTCAATAAAGTTCCAAGTAAAGCATTTGGGATCATATTGGGTGATAGTTGATTTGCCCCTGCTGAAAAACAGAAACTTTTGCGCTCACGAAAATAAGTCTCATTATTTACAGAAGAGTTCTTTTGAGTTGATTCTTTTTGCAGAAGTTTAATATACAAATTGCTCACGTGGTACTAGTTTTTTAATAATTTTCAGAGTATCATAAGTATGGTAGTTATCCAGATTAGTACAGACTGTTCTGTTTTTGACAGATTCTGTTTCCAATGCATAGTTTGCTTGTTTTCTAGTTTCTATGGCTTATATTGCTCAATATAAATTGTGGAAATGATACTATACAGTAGGAATTGTGTGGAAACAATTATAAATCTTGTATTTTTAAGTACCAAAAGTGGAATGGTTTGCTATTTATCATACTAACCTATCTCACAAAGTCCCGTTAAGTTTTGTGTGATTGAAGTTTTCAAGTTTTGGGTGAGATATCGATATGAGGAGAATAAGGAGTGACAAGACCCTAAGATTGGTATGCCCAAGTCACCCCAAGTTAAATCCAAGGAAGATCCAAGAAACTAAGCTTGGGGATTCCCCGGAAGACATCCCCTCTTTCGTCTCCAACATTATCGATAATCTCACTTGGAGCTATGTTTTCATTCGTCACATGATATGTGTTTTGCTTGGAGCGTCAATTTATTTTGTTAAGAACTTGCTTGCTGTTATTTAGAAGAATTTTTTGCATCTTTTATTTCAATAAAAGTGGCATTGATAGCCTTTGCCATGCTTATTTTACAAGTCTACATGTTGCTGTTTGAAAACACAAAGTTTATCGATGTTGCAAAACTTCCCGAGGAAAGTCAGAATGTGATAAAATTTTGAATTTTTTGCATAATAAGCTCTGACAAATTTTCTACAGTGTGGTAGAATTTCATAATGTTTGGAGTTGAATAAGTATTGATACTCTTGCATTCTTTACAGACTGTACTATTTTGGCGGATTGCTGTTATGTTTGCATTGTTTGCATATGTTTGCTTGTTTAATGATTATATTTCAGGATAGAACTACTCCCTCCGTCCAGAAATACTTGTCGGAGAAATGGATAAAAATGAATGTACCTGGAACTAAAATACGTCTAGATACATCCATTCTTTCGACAAGTATTTCCGTACGGAGGGAGTATTAAATATGCAGAGGCATTTAGTATGCAATGTTGAACAATTATTTTAGTAATTTTCTACAGTAGGGAATGATAAGGTTTTTTGCATTGGTTTATACTAACTTACCTCACGAGTTCTTGTTGAGTTTTGTGTGGATGAAGCTTTTAAGAATTAGGGAAACCGTGATATGAAAGGAATTAAGGAGACACAAAAGCTCAAGCTTGGGGATTCCCAAGGCATCCCAAGCTAATATTTCAGTAAGTCTCAAGCATCTAAGCTTGGGGATGCCCCGGGTAGGCATCCCACCTTTCTTCATCAACAATTATCGATTAGTATCAGTTGAACCTAAGCTTTTGCCTCTTCACATGATGTTTGCTATTTTTAGAATGTCATTTTATTTTGTTTTGCTTGCTGTTTTAATAAGATACTTAGATCTGAAAGTTTTTAAATAAGAGAGAGTCCTCAAATATCTACCCATTTACTTAACTACTTGTTTGATCTTCACTTATATCTTTTTTGAGTAGCTTGTCATTTGCTCTTGTGCTTCACTTATATCCTATGAGTAAATTGTTGAATGAATTGAATATCATGGAGTTGAAATTATATCATGTCGAGTAGTAGCTTCACATTGGGTTTAGAAAGTGAAATCTTTTGAAGCTTGACAATCACAATATTGGTCATACAAGCAATTCATGAATGATTAGTAGAAGGAAGAGAACTTTCACATGCAAATACACTATGTTGGAAATCTTTTGTGATTGTGAACCCCCATCAAAATATTATATGCCAAAACTGTTGACATTGGACAAGGAAGACAATGTAATGATTTATGTTTGTTCATATTCACATAGAAGTTATATTTTTATAGATCCTTCAACATGTGATGCCTGCCCCCCATCTTTGCTAGCCAAATATTCCACACCAAGTAGAGATACTACTTGTGCATCCAAAAACCCTTAAACCCAAATATTATTTTCAAGAGTCCACCACACCTACCTAAGGATTGATCAAGATCCTTCAAGTAAGTTGTCAATGGTGCAATAAGGCAATAAAAATTGCTTCCAAAAGTGTTAGATCATTTAGTGTAAGAGAAAATTGAGCATTGTACGAACTTATGATGGCAAAGCAATAAAAGCGACGGAGTGCATAATAAAGGTTGCTATCATAAGGGGCAATATAACGTGATGTTCTTTTGCACTAAGGGGTTGAGCATAAAAACAAATAAGCGCATGCCAACCTCTACTTCCCTCTGCGAAGGGCCTATCTTTTAATTTTCAGTATTTATTTTTATGCAAAGAGTCAAAGTTATTCTCTCTGTTCCCTTTTATTTTTCTCTTTTGGCAAGCATCATGTGGTGAGGAAAGATCTAGGCACATATGTCCAGTTGAAAATGGGTAGCATGAGTTATTATTCTTGACACCACCCTTGAGGTGAACACGTTGGGAGGCGAACCTATAAGCCCCTATCTTTCTATGTGTCTGGTTGAAATGTTTTTCTCATGTGTATGCGGTGAGTGTTAGCAATCATAGAAGACTGTAAAATGGTTGAGTATGTGGAGCTCTTACTTAAACTCTGTTGAATAAGTTGAATTGTAATTTATTGGTCATTGAGAACATAGGTTGTTGAGTTTCAAGATAATTCATTGTTTGAACCTTAACATGTGAATTGGTTGCTACTTTAACATGAGAAGTTTTATAAGAAAGAATTGTTATTATGATGCTAGAAAAAGTGATTGAAATTATCATTGATCAAACTTATGTACTTTGCTAGCATTCGCACTTCATAAATTATTTCTTTTATCATTTACCTACTCGGGGACGAGTAGGAATTAAGCTTGGGGATGTTGATACGTCTCCAATTTATGTATAATTTATGAAGTATTCATGCTAATATATTATCATTCTTGGATGTTTTACAATCATTTTATAGCAACTTTATATCATTTTTGGGAATAATCTATTGACCTAGTGCCAGTTGCTGTTTTTTGCTTGTTTTTTACATCGCAGGAAATCAATATCAAACGGACTCCAAACACCGCGAAACTTTTTGGAGAATTTTTATGGACCAGAACACCCACGATGGGCTAGAGTAGCACCTGGGGGGTCCCGAGGGGGCACAACCCACCAGGGTGTGCCTGGGCCCCCTGGCGCGCCCAGGTGGGTTGTGCCCACCTCGGTGGCCTCCCGCACCCCCTCTTTACCCTATAAAATCCAAAATATTCCAAAACCCTTCAGGGCAGCCCTAGAACAGAAGTTCCACCGTCGCAAGGCACTGTAGCCACCGAAAACCAATATAGACCCTTTCTGGCACCCTGCCAGAGGGGGGAATCATCTCCGGTGGCCACCTTCATCATCCCGGCGGCCACCACGATGACGAGGGAGTAGTCCACCCTCGGGGTTGAGGGTTTGTACTAGTAGCTATGTGTTTAATCTCTCTCTCTCTCTCGTGATCTATATCATGGGCTTTGTTAATATAGATGGATCATATGATGTTCCTCTCCTCTATACTCTTGTTGCGAGAATTGAATCTTTACCCTTTGAAGTTTTGTCTTGTCAGATTGAATATTCAGAGATGAGAACACATGATGTATGTCTTGCGGTATGAATACTTCACTACAAAAAAAAGACACATCCGTGACATTTTGGGTCGAACGAAAAAAAAATTGTCATACATATGACACTTCTATGACGATAATTGTGACAAAACCCGGTATCATCATAGATGTGGTGGCCTCCTACTTCTATGACAAAAAATCATGAAAGAAAATGGGATTTTTGTCCTGGGCGGGCCGGAGACGCAGCTGCATGACATTCTTTGGGCCGTCCAAGACGGGAAAAACCGTGGTAGAAGTGAGGGGGAGGAAAATTTCGGGGAGTTCCCGGTTATGGTGGGAGGTCGGGGGCCGAGCGATGCGCGTTTCTCTCGTATACGTACACGCGTGTGTGCGAGGCATTGGCTCTAACTGAACCCGAGCGAGGCGTTAGGCTCTAACTGAACCCGAGCGATTGCACTGCAGGCTACGCGTTACTGAACCCGATCGAGCGATTCCTTCGCTACTGCTGCTAATTGAAGTCGATCGATTGGATGAACAG